>NW_015386577.1:865131-877442 GCF_001527695.2 Protobothrops mucrosquamatus | reverse complement strand
AGGACTGGCCTAGGGGTATTTTAAATTGGTTTTAACTAAATTTTAGTAGAAGCGGCCTATTTAAATATTTATTTTTAATTATTCTCTTAAATTTTGTATTTTGTATTTGTATCAAACTGTTTTTAAACTGGCTGTAAGCCGCCCTGAGTCCTCCGGGAGAAGGGCGGGGTATAAATATAATAAATCAAATCAAATCAAAGCCTCTAAACATGCATAAGTCGACTCTAGATCATTTTTTTTCAAACTTGGCAAATTTAAGATGTGTGGACTTCAATTCCCCAGCCAAGTTGCCAAGTTTGAAAAACACTAGTTTGGAAAACACTGATCTAGATTGTTTTAGTTCATGAGTAAGAATAAAGTAGCCTAGAAAGATTTAAACCAAGCTGGATTTAAGCAATCCAAATATTAATGTTCACAAATCCTCCATTTGCAATTAATCAATTTGGTCTTTCCTATAAGTCTAGGTCTGAAAAGTATAATAATTTAGATGCATATCAATTATATAAACATTCTAGGCTTCATTAATTCTGTGCTTTTGCACTAAGACAAGTTGTAAAAGTTATATATGCTTATAAGAATTCTGTAATAAAATATATGAATTCTTGGTTATTTATGTTTAAATTTTATTTATACATATAGAAGCTGTATTTCTCCATAAAATATAGTAATGTATTGAGAACTGATAACTAATTCTTTTAGCCTATAATATTAAATTCAACTGCATCAATTTGACATAGAAAATACTGCCAAACAGTTCCCATCTAATAATACTTTTAATTGCTCCTGTTTTTCCCCAAATTCTTATCCAGATGCTGTAGCATTTAGATCCATTGCTATTGAAAAAAGACTACAATACTAACCTTATTTTCTGTGAAGGTAAATTTATGAATTCAGCAACATGCACCAGATAATATGGGGTGAAATGTTATTTAGTCTAATAATTTGCAGACTTAATTAAGTTTACGTGTTCTATAAAAGATTTATTTCTATTTGTGCTATTTATTTGCCCATAAATATAACTTATTTTTATACCAAATGGACATTCTAACAATTGTCTCAAAACTGAATCATTGACATTTCCACTTACTTAAGATCACTGCATTTTCTACATTTACCCAAATATCCTCTATTATATGTGTTAACAACAGTCCCATCTTATCTGGATGCTGTTTCAGTAAGACATATAAAGCTGAATTTTATTAGAAAGATGTTTTCAAGTTGAGCTGAACTCCTACTAACTATATAAATATAATCATTGTGCTTCACATATAACAATTAAAAGGCATTTACAGACAAATGCATTAAATGTGGTAAGCAGAAAAGCCATATGATTAAAAAAACCTAAAAATCCCATCAATTGAGTCTATATTATGGCTTCAAAGATAGAAAATAAATCCAAGACACTCAAGGACAGAATGTCCTTAACAAAGTGAAACAGTATGTCTTCATTTGTGGTTAAATACTTAGTGTACCTCCAGGAAATTAATAACAAACTCAGATCTAACACACATTTATATGGAAATACAGGAGACTAACATACCGGAGATCCTAGCCTCAGGTGTTCAGCATAGTTATGGAATAGTTTGGAATCTCATTATTTACTGTTTTCACAAACAATTGTACTATGATCTTTACTATTTCTGATTTCACATTTTTTGCAGTCTTTGTTAATAGAAGTCAAATCACAGAAACTGGGAAGCATATTTAAAATGATTAAAATTATCCACATGAACCAATATCAATTTTTAATTCTTAGAATATTTAGTTACACCAATTTAAAAAGTTTATCTTTATAGCTCTGGGCCATGTTTAGTTATTTTCTGAGTTCAAATTCCCCTCCACAGGCTGCAGCTGGTATGAAATAATGTTTCCAATCCATAAACAAATTTTATTCATATGAAATGATGAACTTTACAAATCATAAGAGAGTTCTTCCCTTATTTTACAATACTATATCTTATCTGTATCCAATCAAAATTAAGGTCATCCAAAGCAACATTTTTACATATGTAGAGATAAATAGGAAGACAGAAGAATATCCATCAAGTTTGTAGTTTGACACAAAGCTGAAGGGGAATGAATGGTACATTAGAATACCAGCTCAAGGCTCAAAATATGAACAGTGGACTCCATCCAATAAAATGCTGTTCAAAGAAATGAAATGCAGGATGCTGCACTTAGGTAGGAAAAAATGGATACATTGATCCAAACCAGGTATCTGAATCAGAAGAAGCACTCGCGAAAATGATCTGGATATTCTGGTAAACATCACATTATACCACATTAAGCATGAGTTAGCCAGCAATGTGTGGCAGCTGCCAAAAGAGCTAACACTATTTTAGGCTACCCCTAAAGCAGGAGTGTCAAACTGCCGGCCACATCATGAAGAAACCGCTCCCACCCCATTGCCAGCAATGGGGAAAAAGGTCTGATATGTCTCGCAATGTCACATGACGTCACAAGTTTGACATGTCTGCCCTAAAGCATTGGAACTATAAACAAGTGTGTCCTACAAGATCTAGTGGGTTGGGACAATTCTGAAGCAAGCAGTCCTGCAAATATGCTAAGCCATAAGAGTTTTAAAGGTAAATCCCAGCACCTTAAAATGTACCCAAAAAACACATTAGCAATTATGGCAGGACTCAGAAAATCAGTGTTCTGGGCTTCCATTGCTATAAAGCAGGGGTGTCAAACTCGCAACATCATGTGACGTGTCGTGACTTATGACCCATTGCCGGCAATGGAGTGGGCGCGGTTTCACTATGATGCATCTGGCCCGCGAGCCGGCAGTTTGACACCCCTGCTATAAAGTATGCTGACTGCTGCATTGTGAACAGATGCACTTTCCAATTAATATTTATGGGCAGCCCCAAATAAAGCACACTATAATAGTCCAACCAAGTGGAAACAAGGTGTATGTTACTGTAGCGAGATTCTCCTGCATCAGATAAGGTTATAATTGGAGCAGCAGCTGAAATTTCAGCAAAGCCGTTCTAGTCATCAACTCCACCTGCTTCTATAGCAGAGACCAGGAAGACTCTCAAATCACAAACCTGCTCCTTCATAGGTAGCATCTGCACACCCAGAGATCATACTGGCATCTACAGAAACCCCAATGTAATAATAGTAATTTTGTCTTACTTGGGTTCAATTGAATCTTACTCTCATGCAGACCTTCATAGTTTGCAGGTACAGGGACAGATTGTCAACAGCATATTTCCTGCAGCCTGGAATAGTGATATAAAGCCCTTCAGGGCTTGGGACCAGGTTATCTGAGGGACCGTCTCTTGCCGGTCATATCCACCCAACCCACTAGAGCAGAGAGGCAAGGAATGTTGCGGGTCCTGTCCCCCGCGGGACCAGAAGAAGAGCCTTTTCCGTGGTGGCTTCCTCCCTCCGGAACACTCTCTCCAGAAATTACACTGCCCCCCACTTTGATACTCTTTTGTAAGACCCTGAAGAAGTGGTTTTACCAACAGGTCTGGGGAACCCAGAGAGAGATGAAGCCCATTAAATGGTTGATTTGAGTATGTATTGTCGCCGAGAGGGTGTGTGTGTGTTATTGTTTTATTATTGTTTTATTTTTATTTATTTTTTTACATTGTGTTTTCATTATCTGTAAACTGCCAAGAATCGCTGTGAGCAAGTAGGCAGCTATATACATTATCATAAATAAGTAAATAAATAAATAAATTTCAGTGCTATAAGCATACTAATGATACCACGTTCCATGACATCAGATGATCTCCCCCACAGGCTTCATAAACACATTAAAGAGCAAGGGAGAGAGAACAAAACCTTATGCCACATATCCGAAGCCCTCTTTTCCTCCTGGCTGAAACTGCCTATTTAGGAAGAAATGGATCCACTTCAAAAGTATCTCCAGTTCCTATTATATAGCTTTTGACTAGATTTTTTATTATTCTTATTTATGTATTATAATTTATATGTTATATACATTTTTTATATTTATTTTTATTATTGTATAATAGAGTTAAAGTATGTTAATATTTGATTGTATTATGTTTGGGTAGTATTATTTAGATATGTGATGATATGTGCTTATCCCTGTACTCAGTTCTGGGAAGTCCGGGGGGGGAAGGGGGGGATGAGGGGGGTAGAGATATGCAAAATTTGGTGTATTAATATGTTATAGAATAATGTATTTTTTTTTAAAGAGGAGGTGCTCGATTAGCACCCCCAAACTGCATCCGAAGGATGAGGAAAGGAAGGAGGTGGGATGTGTAGGGTAGTTGAAAGAGAGGAGGAGAGGTGTAGGTAGGAGGGGAGGAGAGAAGTAGGTAGGAAGGGTGAAAGAGAGGGCGGATGCAGGGGGGGGGCTGCCGAGCACCTCTGAAAATATTATTTTATGGTTATGTTTAATATGTTTTTTTTAATTAACGTACACCATATTTGTATTTAGAATTTGTTTATTTGAAAATTAATAAAAATTTGAAAGAAAAAAAAAGTATCTCCAGTTCCAAGCTCCGCCTTGTACCAGGCCCTGAAGTCTGATTTAAAAAGGTCCAAGTTATCTGTATCATCTAGGGTGCTGCAAAGTTGGTCCATTACCCATCTCAACAATCTTCCTTATAAAGGGGAGGTTGGAGACTGGATATTGAGTATGCAGAGTTTATAGGTAGTGATTACTTAAAAAGATTTGATGGCAATTTCTGCATACTTCAGAAAACCAGAAATGATAACAGGCAAAGGAAACAGACATTTTTTTTAAAAAAAATGCTCTTGAGTAGACCTTGATTCCTTATGAACATTAAGAGTCTTGCCATCAACCTTCTTCTGGCATTGTGACGTCCCAGTCTTGGCATCCCTAGGCAATCCCCTATTGAAGTACTAATCAGGGCTGCCTTGCTGAACGTAATTCAATCTAAATTGGCTATGCACTGCCACCTGCTGAGGCAGAACAGATATACCCCTTTATAAAAGCATCCATCTGAAGAAGCAAATAAGCTTAGACAGAACTTTGCACAGTTTAGGTCTATCAAATCCTAATCAATGAGATACACTTTTTTCCTTTCCTTGAAGATGTATGCTACACTTTTCAACCTAGAAAAGTTATTGCCCACATTTAAAACTAAGAAATACCTTTAGAAAAAGCATAGTAACCGATTACAGACATCACAGGGAGCAATAAATGGACAATTTAGCACAATTCTCTTTGCACTAACTGTATTATTAAATTGGATGCAAAACAAATACTGTAGCATGTTTGCCTACAGTACAAACCAAATGGATAGAGCAAAAGCCAGAAGACTGCATCACACAGAGAAACACAATAAATTGCAATTTTGTATCGTTAACGTTTTTGTGATACTGCAGTTCTATTAGTGTTCTGTTGATGCGCATTTCACAGAACACCACAGTCTAAGACAAAGCACATGCATTGTGTACCAGAGATCTAAGGTTTACTCCCAGCATTTTATGATAAAATTAGAAAAGTCCTAAGACTCTTCTGCCAGTTAGTGTCAATTATATTACACTGAACTTAAAAGATCCAACAATCAGACTCAGTATAAAGCAAATGGGGATGTGAACAGAATACATGATTTCCAGTAGGTTACAGACCAAACCAGGTAAGTGGAGGTAGGAAACACTGGGAAGATGCTGGGTAGACCTGCTGCATAGACCTGATTGTGGTCCTTGGCTTTAAGCATAGCATATCCAATGAGTCCATCCATTTTAGTTTTACCAGGCCTTCCTTTCCCTAGATGCCCTCCCATCTCTGTATCAGCTGCAGCATGAAGGATTTTGAAAGGAAGCCACGAATATTGGCTGGTGTGTTAGAGCCCAGGCCATGCAAAGAATGGAAATAATAATAATAATAATAATAATAATAATAATAATAATAATAATAATAATAACAACAACAACAACAACAACAACAACAACAACAACAACAACAATAATAGTTGGAAGAGACCTTGGAGGTCATCTAGTCCAACCCCCTGCTCAGGCAGGTAACCTTATACCATTTCGGACAAATGGTTGTCCAGTTTCTTCTTAAAAACTTCCAGTGTTGGAGCATTCACCGCTTCTGGAGGCAGGTTGTTCCACTGGTTAATTGTTCTAACTGTCAGGAAGTTTCTCCTTAGTTCTAGGTTGCTTCTCTCTTTGGTTTGTTTCCATCCGGTGCTTCTTGTCCTGCCTTCCGGCGCTTTGGAGAATAGCTTGACTCCCTCTTCTTTGTGGCAGCCCCTGAGATATTGGAACACTGCTATCCTGTCCCCCCTCGTCCTCCTCTTCATTAAACTAGACATACCCAATTCCATCAAGTGACAAGTGGTCCTGAGCCATTCTTTAGTGTCAGGATTCTCCAGATTTTGTCTCAACAAAACTTCAGAACCAAAATGTTTCAGCTTTTAGCTCTGTCAAACCACAGCCCACCTTGAATATTTTGGCAGATCTTCTAAGACACAATGTTTCAAGTTTGAAGTAAAATACATTTTGTGCATACTGCTACGCAGATGCATTTAAATATTTCTAATTTGGAAATTCTAGTAGTGAAATGTATATGCTCTAGCAATGTTATGGGATGTGCACGCAATATTAGCAAGTTCCTTATTTTGCATTAGGCATGCTAACAGACTCAATAAAAAAAGCCGGCTGGAAACACTAAGTTTTACTGACCATTCTAAATTCAAGTAAGCTTGGAGCTGGACAGATTTCCCTGGAGGGCAGGAAGGGGGGGCATGGCAGGAACTAAAAATATTTGTCTTCAAGGTCCCTGAAAGTAACATTCCCTCAATGAAAGCATCTGAAAAAAGCCTCTTCTACCTGATCTTATGAGATGAACAGAAACAAATGTGGTCCTGAAGATATCCAAGCTCAGAGCCATGAAGGACTTTAAAGATGACAACCAGCATTTTGAATGGCACAGGACCAGTTGTCATTTCCAAGTAGCCTTCAAGAACAGCCCACACATATGCAGCATATTATACTAGCCAAAATGGGAGGTGACTAAAGCAAGCAAATGCATGTGAAAACGTTCCTTTTGTCCCAGCTTAGACTCTTCAAAGTTATCCATCCACTCTCATAGATGATTACAGCTCTTGATTATCTGCGATAGGCAATGTACATATCGTTAGAGAAATATATATATATAAAACTTACACTGGTCACTCGACGGTAGATCTGTGCAGCATTTTGACATTCAGAATAAGGGTATTCAGATGTAGCCATCTCAAGCATACACATCCCAAAAGCATATACATCAACGGACTCATCGTATTTCTCTTCATACATCTCGGGTGCCATGAACTCTGGGGTACCTTAAATTTAAAAGAACGATTCAGACTCTAAATGTCTCAAAGCGAGCAGAGGCTGCTGGCCTTACTCACCGCAGAAGGGAGCAGACGGGGACCTGTGAGGAAAGAAGAAGTGGAGGCAAAAAAGAAAAGGGAGAAAACCCTCAGTCATTCTTTTTCATCAATGAATCCCATAGGTCTTCCATTGCAAGGTCTTTGCAAGAAGTGAAGAATGGTAAGTATTTATGATTTTACCATTTATATCGACATTACGATTCAAATTGAATTAGGAATATAAAAAAAAAAGAGGTTTTAGTAATAGAGCATGATTGTTGAGTCCTAGATTGAAAATAAATGGAGAAAAATAAAAGTAAGAGACTAGTTAGGCTGAAAACCAAATACGTGTTAGCCACACTTACCTTCCCTCCCACTGAGAAAGGAGGTGCAATGTTTGTTTCAGCATACCTGCCTGCTCTCTGCTGTAAAGAATTAATGTTGATTAGAGTCCACAGCTAGTCTCTGACCTGTAATGCTCCATTTATTTATTTTTTAACAGTGTCACTTTAAACAAAGCCTTGCAGTGAAAAACCTGTCTCTGAATAAAGCCTTCTTAAAAATGGATTTTTAAAATTTTCTGCAAAGGCCACTCACCAGAGCCCTTTTCACATACTTACCATTTCACCTGCAGTACATTTAATAGGCCTACTACAGATACAGGAAATAGTGAGGGAAATCCTATAGGCAAAAATACTCAGAAATATAAAGAGATTGAGTTATAGACACAGAGTGTGTGATTAACAAATCCTGAATCAAAAAACAATTTGCAGGAGATGCATTATCCCTGAAGTATGAAATGAATGCAGTTTCTCATATGGTAGAAAACTATACTATGTAATCAGAGATATTTAAAGCCAGAAATATTTACAATAAGGAAAGAATTATTTCCTGCAGGCAAACCAGATTTTATGCAAATTTACAGACTAACTTTTAAATCGCTATCCACCCTCCCATGGTTCGATAATTAGTATCTAAGTCTTAATTGAAAGTCAGCATACTAACACAACTGTTAACAAAAACTGATAATATGGTAAATTACCAATTGAAAGTTGAACACAACACATGGAAAGGAGAATGTTATGTTCAGGAAACTGGTCATTTCCACATTTTTTTTTTTACCATTAATGTTTAATGTTTCTAGACTGGCTGGAAAGCAGGAAATGTTTCATTGTGACAAGGACAAGATATCTGCAAATAGAAACTGTACCCTTAAAATCAGTTTTAAGGGATCTAAAACAAGAACTGCATTCTTAAAAACACGCAAGCGCAGACTAAAAAGGACAATCTTCTCCCTTGTTAGCCTGCTTCCTTCACACAGAAAATAGCAGAACAGAGCCGTTAAAACCAGTTCTATGGCAATAAAATATCTGGCAAATCCAAAGTAAATGTAAAACCCCAGAAACTGACGGTTAGATGGTAAGATTGCTTAAAAAAAAAAAGAAGTTGTGTCACCCTTTTGTGTTTCCCATTATTTTCCACTTGCAACAGATATTTAACTAGAGTGCATATATTATGGTTTTAGCAAGAGTGTTCTGCTAATTGTAACAATCTATGGTATCAGCACTCTTCCAGCAATATACCCAAAAACCAAATATGCATAATGTATGTACAAGGTCTATTACATCAGAGACTTTACAGCTGAAATATGGAAAAAGCTCAGAAGCCAGCTTATTTTGTTTTATTAAGAGTTTCAAATGAGATCTGCTAGAACAGAACTGGAACTTACCTATCACACTTTTGGCAAAAGAAGCTCGTTTTAAAGTTGCCAAGCCCAAATCTCCTATCTTGACTGATCCTGTGGGGCCAGTGATAAAGATGTTGTCACACTTCAAATCACGATGGATAATGGGAGGAGTGCGTGTGTGCAAGAACTGTAAACCCTTGAGTATTTGCCGGCACCAGCTTCGTAGCACTTTAATTTTCATCACTTTAAATCTTTTTAAATATCTAGGAGAGAACAGCCCAAATAAAAGTAAGCTTCATCTTGAAACTCATACAATAACATTATAAATATTTAACAAACAGGATATTAAAAAACAGTCTCTCATGTCCAATGAACCGACCATTAGGGAACACTGGCCAAAGATGAGAAGTACTCAAATACTTTTTATTTTTTGGAAGGTTAAAAAAAGGTGCTAAGTAGTTCGAAGCAACAGGGATTAGAAATATTAAATCTCTTTGGACATTTGAGAGAAAATATTTTTAATTACTATATACTATTTGGGGCCATTGTGTACATTATATATAAATAGAATAGATTTGTTTTTTTAAAAAAAAATAAAGCCATTAGAGTTTTTCAATCATAGAGTATGCCATCATAGTAACACAGCATCTCATTTAAAATATGTATTTGTTTTATTTTTAGCAATTAAATTTGGAGTAAAAATAATGCTTATAGTTATCATATTATCTTTGTATGCTCTATTTTTACAAAAAATCAGTAGAGATGCTGGCTTAGGAAAAAAAATACAACAGAGAAGTCATCAGTGGGGCTCAAGCTTTTACAAAAACAGAACTGGCAATTGTTTTGAAGAGCCGAGTATGGAAGTAAAATTGCCAACAGTTTAGTACAATTTTCTATGATAGGTCTTGCAGAATGTAAGATTTACTGAATTATATATCAGTGGAAAACACTGAAGGAAAAAACTCAGTTTGATAATACTCCTGAGAACAACTAGGAATAATAAAAAGTATAGAAGGAATAAAAGCAGTACTATTATATACAGTATGTCAGTTATTGACCACCCAATCAAGGGAAAGATGAAATTGTCCAAAAACAAAGTCCTGATCTTTCAGTGGCTTGAAGAGGAAAGAAAAACTCCACTGGAATCCGTCAAAGATGAATTCCGCCAAGCATGAGCCTTCTAGCAAATTCTTGACTTGTCTTGCTGACAATGTTTTCTTTGATGGGTCCTTGGTGCTCTCTGAGCTTGTTTTCTTGCAGACATTTCATTACTCAAACTAGGTAACATCATCAGTGCTAGTGGCACTATTAGCTAGTTTGGGTAATGAAACGTCTGCAAGTAAACAAGCAAGCTCAGAGAGCTACAAATATTTTCCTTAATTTTTTCTTTCAAAGGTGAAGAATAATACAATAAGATCAGCAATTCTTGAGTTGATGTTAAGTAATAAGTAGTATTACTATAACTGTGTGTAGTACTATAACTGTGCCTCAAAAATCCCAATGAACACTAGGTGACAGAACCCCCTCCCTCTATAAAATTTAGAAGTCATTCAGAATTTTCCAGGACAGATACACTAGCTTCACAACAAGGAATTGGAAGTAGCAGGAAAAGCAGGGGAAAGTAACCACACATAATGATGGATTTCCTCTCACAATAAGCCAAGGATTAGTGAAACATGTTCAGAATAAAAGAAAGAAAAAAGAATCAGCTGCTCAGTAAATTTAGCAAAGGATAACAATTATTTAATTCCTGCTTCAGCTCAATATTCACTAAAAGGAAAATACCCATTACACACAAACATTCCTGAAAGGACAGAAATGAGATTGAAAATCAAAATAAATATGGTCAAGGAATTCTGAATGAGTTTAAGACAACAGAACTAGATGAATTGCATAGGAAGATGCAGGTTCTACGTGCAATTCAAGGTCTGGTTATCACCTATAAAGCTCTTCATTGCAAAGAGCCTGGCTAACTGAAGGACTGTTTCTCACCAATTATTCCTTCCTATCTGGTGGGGGTGCACCCTGGTTTTCCTGTCAATTAAACAAGACCCAGAAAATGTGTATATCACTGCAAAAATTAATAGAGCTCCCATCCTAATGACATTCAGAAAATCATTAAAAACATGGTTTTTCTCACAGGCCTGGGGATAAGATGGTTGTCCTTTTTTTTTTNAAGGACTGTTTCTCACCAATTATTCCTTCCTATCTGGTGGGGGTGCACCCTGGTTTTCCTGTCAATTAAACAAGACCCAGAAAATGTGTATATCACTGCAAAAATTAATAGAGCTCCCATCCTAATGACATTCAGAAAATCATTAAAAACATGGTTTTTCTCACAGGCCTGGGGATAAGATGGTTGTCCTTTTTTTTTTTGTTAGTTATGTTGTCTGTTCAAAATTTATTCTGTATTATTTGCTTTTCTTTTTTAATTGTAAAGCACTTGGAGTCATTAAGGAATCTCGTAGCCTTAAACTTGAAATAATTACATACATATTTACATATATACATAAAGAAACAAACAAACAAAACTGCCTTTGTTAAACGTTCAGAAGTCTCCAATGGGTAGTAGATGGGGAAAACATTTGAGCATGTGAAGGCTTTTAAATAGTTAGTTGTGATCTTTCAAGACACAGAGTCATAGAATAGACATAATGATTCTGTGGTCTTGGCAGGTTCAAAGAAGCACTTCAGCCATTTTAAAAGGTGCTTTTGTCCGCACTAAAAGTGGTAAATGTATCTGTGGCTTTAAAAGGACTTATAAATGGCATGGGGCCAGGCTCTTTGCAGGATTATCAGTCCCCACTGTCTCTGACCAACCCATCAGGTCTAGCAGAGAGGGCGTGCTCCATGTCCCATCACCAAACAATGCAATCTCATTAGTCCCTGGAGTCAAGCCTACTCTTTGGCTTTGCCAGGCATGTAAAAAAAACATTCCTCCAGAGATCCTGATGGCCCCAACCTTGTTAGCCCTTCATAAGATTCTGAAGATCTGGTTGGTTCCTGGGTATTAAGGTGAAATGTAATTATTCATACTCAAATAAAACAAACTAGGAGTTATATTCAGTGTATGCACTCAAAATTTCTGAATTGTTTTAGGATGAAAAATTAAAATAAAACCAGTTTTGCTTTGAAAAGTAATATATTTTCTAAAGTATGCTCCTTTTATAATTTTTCAGGCATGTTGCAACTTGCTTATTTTCTTTTTAATTAAAGGAATCTACCTAAAATTAAAAAGGGAGGGTAATGGTAGAAAGCCTGCCAGGTAGCAATAAAAGAACCTGTAGATTCACCACACTGTCCATCCC
>NW_015386577.1:859531-864915 GCF_001527695.2 Protobothrops mucrosquamatus | reverse complement strand
TAAAATAAAACCAGTTTTGCTTTGAAAAGTAATATATTTTCTAAAGTATGCTCCTTTTATAATTTTTCAGGCATGTTGCAACTTGCTTATTTTCTTTTTAATTAAAGGAATCTACCTAAAATTAAAAAGGGAGGGTAATGGTAGAAAGCCTGCCAGGTAGCAATAAAAGAACCTGTAGATTCACCACACTGTCCATCCCTGATCTATGGAAACACAGATGGTATTTACTAGCTAAGAATATTTTCTAATGTATTAGATTGAAATACCAACTGCAATCCTTCTAAAATTTCTAACATTTAAGATCCTCATAGAAAACAGATACTACATGGTTTTTAATTTTAAAAACTGTAAGAATGATTGCTGTATACTGTACACTGATTTCCTGGAGGAAGAATATAAATGTAATAAAATTTTAAAAACCCATTAAGACTATACTTAACTTGAACATTCACAGAGTATTCTCAGTACTCTCAGAAATTCTCATTAAATGTTCTCCAATATTTAGCACAGATGTGACCAATCATAGTCTAAATGTGGGCCCTATGTATGGACCTCAGAATATCAAAATTAAGAGGTAAAATGATCCACAATTTAGTGTTTTTTAAAGTTCAACACTTAACTCCCTTGAACCTCCTGCAACCTAGACAAAACTGCCTATCATGTAATATCATATGATCTTCTTGCAGTCCTTCAAGCCAATTTTTTTTAAAGTACAGTCTTCAGTCACAAAAAGGGAATCTACTCTCGAATTATCTGTATTCAGAGCCCCAAAGTATGCATATTACCTCAAAAATGTGTCTCCAATTAAGAAATTCTAGTTTCAAATAGTTAAGCTGAATTACTTAAAATTAGAATGCTCTGATTATACTGTATAAATAAGCATATTCTACCGTAACACTGTATGCTGTTGAAATACTATGAATATTGGTCAATGGTTTACTGACCACTAGAGGACTCCCTTGCTACTCATTCTGCCTGGAATTCCCAGCATTTGCTACAGTATGGACATGAGGTGGCTTGCCAAATGAAATTCTTAAAAACTCAACATTTCCTCTCACAATACAGCATTGACAATAGTCCCAGAATGTTCATAATTTTGAAGCCAAGCTGGAACATGTTGACCTCCTCCTCCTCATAAACAGTGGAGAAAAATACTCCCTGCCATAATTTAAGGAGGTTTGTGCCTAAAATGGAAATTACCATGCTTTCCTTTTCTTTTTGATAATTCAGGTTTGCGCTCCACTAGCTTATACTTACGTTTTCAATGTGCCAGATGTCATAAGTTCCGTAACGAGAACAATACATTTCTTTCCCTTGACTGTAGATTCCCAGGAATCATAGAATCTAACAATATTAGGATGCTGAAGCCCTTTCAGCATTTCAGCTTCCTCCTTAAACCGTTGCCTTTCTGATTTGGACAGCTTCCGATCCTAAAAGAGAAAAACCAGCAAAAATGCTTTATAAAGAGCTACAAATGACTATTAAAACAATATCTGGCCTCAAATGTAAAATATTTAAGGATCAAGATTACATGTTACAAGACATGAAAAGTTGTTTTGGCTAATAGTCTCTCAATTTTTTGTGTAAATTATTGATTACCTTCATCTGCAATTTCCTGCACAAACTGCCGACAGTAGTTGGTTTGGCTATTTCAGGAAGAATATATCATAAAATGGTAGGGGATGCATAAATGTTGATGCATTTATTTCTTTTGCTCCTAAAAAGCACAGTGCTCTAGACATTCTTTTTATATATAGCTTATGATTTAAAAGTTCCTCTATTTAAAAAAAAGGTAATTTCTTTCTAATTTTATAATCTCTTATCAGACAATCCAAAGTACTGAATAAAAAAAGAGTGCTCCTGAATAAAAAAAGAGATCCATTTTCGAATAAATATACAAAGAATCTCTATATACTGTTCTGTATTCTTGTATTAATTAATGCCCTCATTCTCAATTAATCTATTAGCAGTATTTGTCCCTTTAAGACATAAATAAAAATAAGAAAGCTAATAATTGTAAATATAGAAAAACACTACAGTACAGAAATCAGTACAGAGACAGCTCTAGGCAAGAAGGGCAGTGTATAAGTTTAATAAATAAATAAATTACATAAAACAAATACCAGATCCCCATGTGTCTATAAACTAAGACTACAGTAATTTGCCTTTATTGAAATGTCTTTTTAAAAAAAGATCTATGAACTTTAATAATATAATCCTATTGTTGTGTACTAATAATAAGTCCCTTTAAGTTCACTAAGGTTTATTCTCAAATAAGATTGTACAGGATAATTGAAATGTGTAAAATGAAGTTAGTTGACAATATTACGTTAATATTCTCTATTCTATTCTAGTAAATTTAAGATGTTAACTTATTTTACTAATTAAGGCAGCCACTGGATAATATACAATATATGCACACAGAGTACCAACTTGGAAGAGGTGAGTTTGAGAACAATGGAAAAGGAAAAGCAAATACCAAGTTTTGTATTATGCAATGATTTTTCTAGTGGAAATTATTACAATACCTAGCAGATATAAACATGTAACTTCTTACTTTGCAAACATATGCATTTTTCCTACTTCAAAGTAATTTCTCTGTAGAAAGAATCATATGGGAAACAGTCCTACAATCTGTACAAAAATGACATACTGAAAACACAACACTATGTCACCAGCCAAATAGTACATGAGAATGAAGGTAAAGTAGATGGTAAACCTTTCAAAATTTGAGCATTCAACTATTCAAGTATCACTTCTACGATCAATTACTCAGTTCAACTTCCTTTTGCTTCTCTGGTATGTATGTATAAAGTATGAATAAGAAAGTGTTGGCCCTGACTCTCCCACTTCCTGAGAAAGAAGAAAGAGAGATCACTCATATGCAAATATATGTGTTTCTAAAAGATCTTGATGTTTCTAGCCAGATTTTTAGAATATCAAAAATGCACTTCATTACATTTTGGGCTTAGTATGATATTTATAAGCCATGGCTCACAAAGCATAGTGGATGGATTTGTTCAACATAAAAAACTTGAAAACACGCAGACCATAATATGGCTCAAAGTGTATGAACTAAGCCACAAAAAGTGGTCTGTGCATTTATAAATGGAATTTATGCCTTCCTCTTAAATACTATTATAGAAACCTGGATCTGGAGTCTGTTGTTTCATAAAGTTAATCTAATTTTTATCAAGGCATCAGAAAGACTACATTCCAGGAGCTAAACTAAAGTTTGTTTACATAAGAAAGAGAAAGTAATACAAATTAAATGTACGAATTTTAAGAAAAGTTATACTCCAGTAGTTGTGCTATAGTTATTGACCTAAAGAATAGAATAGATAGAATATTCTTTATTGGCCAAGTGTGACTGGACACACAAGGAATTTGTCTCCAGGGCATAAAGCTCTCAGTATACATACAAGCAATAAAGTGATAAATCATAAATCATAAGATACAAACATAAGTCATATGATACAACCAAAAAGTGATAGTCATAAGATATCAATAAGAATAAGTAATAGGAAAGAAGAGAAGGATAATAATAATAGTATATTTTTATACTATATGATATGTAATATACTATGCAATATAATATTACATATTATAATATACATATTATAATATATTACTGGTATATGTAATATAATATGCTATGTAATATATATATATATTATATGTAAATAGTACATTACTATAGCAGATATTACTAATACATACTATGATTGCAAAATTACTACTCAATTGTGCTAGTTTCCAATCCAATGAACCAACCAAAAGATCCCTTAATATAATCCTGAATTCTCAATAATTTGTTTTCTTCCTAGTATTTTTCTGCAAATGCAGGTCTGGGTTTTTTTTCAGATCAACCAAGTGTTGATACATTATTTGCAGCAGGAATTGACCAAATAGCTTGTCTTCCGGACCTGATGTTGTACATCAAGCTGAAAGGGAATGACTGGTCCAAAGTTACCCAGCTGGCTGGCTTTCATGCCTAAGACAGGACTAGAACTCAACGTTTTCTACCATAGTGCCTTATTTACTATAAAATACTTTCATTTTGAGTACGAAAGAAGCATGTACTATATTCTCAAAGATAAAGAATAAAGGACTTTGCCTTTTCCAGCTTGGAAATGCCAACATAAAACAAGGACTTATTCACAGTTTTGTTCTACAAATTTAGAAAAACTGAGTTATGTTATCTGATAAACCAGAATATGCAAAACCTTTCAGGAATTTATTTGTTTAGATTTCATCAGTTTTAAATTAGCTATAAAACCATTCTAAAAGAACACATGCCCTTCTCTTAATTCCATATTAGAAAGACACACATGATGGAAAAATTAATGGTACTCTACTCTAAAAGCTTATTCGATTATGCTTTTAGAAACATTCCGTGAATTAGAGATATGGAAATAGGACAACTAGCTTTCATTCGATCTTTCACATCTTTTATTAAATGGTAGGAAGAATCCAACCAATTCTATATCTACAAACGCTGTAACTTTCTTCACTACTTCTGAATCTTTGTTAAGAATAGCAGGTAAAAATCTATCACTCAGAGTATAGCAAACCTAGATCAATTACATATGGTTCTTCCAATCACTGGACACTGCCTGACCAAATCCCTGCAGTGTTCTTGGCAGGATTTCGGAAGTAAATCTGAATGCCTTCTTCCTGGGACTGACAGTACTAGAACTCACAATTTCCCAGTTCCTAGCCTAATGGCTTAATTATACCAAACTGGCTCTTCACATATGGTTCTTACTGGAAGCCTTTTGACTTTAGAACAAAATCTAGAATTCTTGACTTTTAATCCTTTTCCTATTCTGTTCTACAGTTAATGAATATATGCAGCTAATTAAAAGTATAAGAAGGAATGGCTTTGAATGTGTATCAGAAAGTATCTATCAGCATCTGTTATGAGGTACATACAAAAGTATGAATCCATAGATTGATGACAGATACATGTTATACTCCAATGGACAGTTATCATGGAAGAACAAATGATGGCTTTAGTGAAAAAAATGAGAAATAATAACTGCCAAGGGGGGATATATTCTTCTAGGATAAATTAGCAGATTGGTGAGAATGAGACAGGAGTATAGAAAAAGCACCTGGCTATTTGAAGACCCAAAAATGAATGAGAAGAGTGACTGGGTCATTTGAAGACTGAAGAAGAAATGAGAATGGTGAATATTTAGTGAATAACAGTTCAGAAAAAGATTGCAAATATATGCTTAAAGTATTAGTCTGTTTATAAGAACATATGGTAAAGAAAATAATAGACATCTAAAAGCATAATTGATTTGGTCACTTATGATTAATAGTTAAGAGAATCAATGAAGATACAAGGATTATGAGAAATTCTGAATGGAGATCAT
>NW_015386577.1:845815-858103 GCF_001527695.2 Protobothrops mucrosquamatus | reverse complement strand
ATAGTCAGCGATGGAGTCAGCTGACCATACCTGGGAGCCGGCAACCACAGCCACTCAGTCTTGGAAGGGTTGAGCCTGAGTCTGTTTCTCCCCATCCAGACCCGTACGGCCTCCAGACACCGGGCCATCACGTCAAGGGCATCATTGGGGTGGCCTGGGGTGGAAATGTACAGCTGAGTATCATCAGCGTACTGATGGATACGGTATATGTAAGCAATTCATATATATATATTAGATGGACAGCTGTATAAATTAGAATAAACAAACAACTTCTCTGTAATTGATGATGATTACCTGGGTCAAAACTTCCATCTGATCTTAATTCACAGGAATGAATTAAACTGCCTTTAAAAGGTCATACATTTTAAATGTTGTAATTACAATTTTTAAAGCACACATATATAATGTAAAAAAAGAGCCTCTGCACTTTTGTAAGATGGATTCTCTGATATTGCATAAGGAGTTTCAGGAATACGTAAATTTTAAAAATCACTTTTTGTTTATACCAGGGGTAGGGAAATTTGGCTCTTTTATGACTTGTGGACTTCAAAACCCAGAATTCCTGAACCAGCCATGCTGACTCAGGAATTCTGGGAGTTGAAGTCCACAAGTCATAAAAGAGCCAAGGTTCCCTACCTCTAGTTTATACCAATAAATAACGAAGAACAAGCATTTTGTATGAAGAGGGAAAATCAGACATTTAAATCAAATCAAGCATAAAAGGAAGGGCAAGCATTTGAACTAGTCTTGGATCTATGAAAACGAATTTAGTAACAGGCACATACAGAAAAAACAGGCAATTCTGCTGTCATTTTAAAAATATGAGCATAATTACTTAAGTATGAGGCTAATAATCAGATGCTGATTACATTTGAACACAATGGTCAATAAACATGGAATGGGTCAACTTGCCATGGCCAACTTGCTGCAGCCAACTCACCACGGCTAATCCACCATGGCCATCTTGCTATGGGCTAACTCGCTGCAGGATAACTCAAAGCATAAATGTTATTTGTCACTGTTTCTTTAAACTTATTTCCACTGACAGAAATAGAAATAACGTAGAAGAAACAGTGGTAGACAACATTTATCACGTTGAGTTATCCTGTGTGGAGTTGGCCGCGGTGAGGTGTCTAGTGGCAAACTGGCTGTACCAGGTTGGATGCGGCAAGATGGCTGCAGCGAAATGGCCATGGCAAGATGGCCTTGGCAAGTTGCCATGGCGAGTTGTCCTAGACCCCAATAAACATTACAGATTGTTAGGAAGAGAGTAGTTGCCTAGCAGAAAATTGTAGCCTGTGTGAATCAGACAACAGTAAAATTTAAAAAATCTGTTGTTTAACTAAACAGAGTTCTAAAGGGCTATTTTTAGGAAAAAAACTGATATTGAAATATTATGTTAAATATGTTATTTTGAGGTGAATAATGCATTGGAAAAAAGCTATGACAGAAGCGTTATTCATAAAACTAAACTATAAAGTAAACATATTGTAAAGTTAAATCTATTTTTTTTTAAATACTAGATAGTCACTGCTAAATGTTGTATTCATATTCCATGTCTTCTTGAAGCTATCTGAAGGGGAGGGAAGAAAATTTATTTATTTATTTATTTATTTATTTATTTATTTATTTACTTACTTACTTACTTACTTACTTACTTACTTACTTACTTACTTACTTACTTACTTACTTACTTACTTACTTACTTACTTACTGAATTTATATAGCTATCCATCTCACAGATGTGACCCTGGCTAGTGCACACAAAATAACAAAACCAAAAATTCAAAACCATTAAAATACAATTAAAAATAGTTAAAACTATAGTAAAACAAAAACACAAGTTTCATTCCGAAACTTAGAAACAGAATAATCATTTAACAGGCTCCATATTTCTATGGGATTCCCGTGCCCAATAACAATCAGCTTTTCAGGGCCTTCCAGAACATCAATAGTTGCAGCCAATCTCACCAGGGGAAGGGATAATGTTCCAAAGTGTGGGCACTACTGCACAGACAGTTCTCTTATGTCCCACCAGACAAAGCCCCTTAGCAAATTGGACCAGCAACATGTTCCTCTGGTTGGGATGGAGAATAACCAGGGAGAGGACCCATGCCATGCAGGGCTCTAAAGGTCATAACCAGTACCTAAAATTGAACTCAGAAGCAGATGGCAGAGTAGAGGTGTAGTGTGCAGGTCTAGACCACATGGGCAAAACTAACATACAACACAAAGCTGCATAAAGGCTTTCCTAGCTACAACTGCCAATTGCCCTTTGAATAGGAGTTGTAGATCCAGAAAGACCCCCAGATTGTACACAGGGTCTGTTTAGGGCAGTGCTACCCCATCCAGCAACACAAATGGTAAATTCCTGGGTTCAAAAGGCCCCCAAACCTAAGGCCACTGAATCATGCCAGAATTAAGCCAAAGCCTGTTGTTCCTCACCAAACCCCATGGTTGATGATACCTCATCCCATGGCAATGTAAGACCTCATCCAACGGTTTCATGTANGATGCACTACCCTCATCCTGCTCCTGCCAGAGGTCATCCAAAAGCACCCATGCTGGACTTGAACCTGGACTGAAAGGGTTCCAGATAATCCGCTTCATCTAAGATCCTTTGAAGATATTGCACCTTCTCAACATATCTTCCCTAGAAAAGGGATGGAAGTTGTCTAATATGATGGTGTCTAGCAATGTTTTCTTGAGAGGCAAACTAAAGCCTCTTTAAGGATAGAGGAATAATCTCCACTCTATAGGAAGAATTCACTGCCACCAGAAGCCAATCACACCTCACCTCTGGAAAGGCATTAAGCCAGACAGAAGAGCCATGGATCTTACATGGCCGAGCTCACTGTTAAAAGAACACTGTTCACTTCTTCAGAGCCTATAAACGGTCTGGATGCTCAGTTCTATTAACACTAACCAAAATGTTAGTAACATAGTTATAAATATACCACAATGTAGTATGTGAACATTTTTCTTCTACATTAAAAATCTATATTAGTTTCATCATTAGTTTTAATATGAAAAGTGTAACAAGGGTGATCTAGCAAATGAAAACTATATCCTTCAAGGAGACACTGAAGGAACAAAGAGTACTAGAAAGGAGACTCTGAAGATAATTGAAAGCATGTCACATCCATTGTAGTGTACAGAATATGGAATAATGTTTTTAATTTACAGGAAGGCAGATTCTGATTGAATAATAAAAAACAATGTCTCAACTGTAAGGGCAGTTTGCTGCTGGAATCCATTTCCCAGAGATGGACTCCCCTTTATTGCATTTGTCCAAGTAGATAGGAACCATTTAATTTGAATTTTTGTACTGACTAGGGGCTTGAACCTGAAGTCTAAATGAGCCCTTTTGGTTTTACGAAACTATGATTAGCGTATTAGTGTAGATGGCAAGATAAAAGAGACAAGTAAATCCTTTATTGGTACGATTTTTATTGCTAATTCTTAAATTATATGCCAATTATTTTGCATAAGCCTAAGAAAAAAAGTGCTATTGTGAAGAACTCTGCTACCAGACTCAGACACCCACATGCAACAAGACCACATGTTCACAGGGCAGAAACAAGAATTTTAGGTAAAACTGCCATGCGTGACTTTAAGCACCCCCTTCTTCTTTCTACAGAAGAAAACAATATAGATTCTGTTCTGAATCTCCCTACTGCAAATCAATGCAGCAGCACGCAGCAGTTTTTTCAATTGAGGCAATAATGTTAATATTCCCTTCCCCAGGAACAAAGCAAAGTTCCACTTATCTCTAGCTTTAAAATCAACTGAAAAGTTTTTTTTCCATCAAGCTGCCTTTCTGTGTCACAGTTCTATGTACTTCTGTATTTTAATCTTTTGAATTGCCCTCTTTGGTCATAAGCATGGAAACTCTGTCTTTTTTTTATAAAACTGAAATTAATATTTATAAGATGCATCTATATAAAATGCATCTCAAAGACTTATCTCAGAAAAAATAAAAACTGTTAAAAATAATTTAGTGAAATTTGCTATGGTAATAGTATACAAGGCCTAATGCAAAGAGTCTTTAAATCTGGCCAGTATTAAAAGTTATATTCACGGACTATTGGTTTTGCGTCACGGCAAGACAGACACAGGAAAGCAAGGCTCTGCCTTCCGCGCCCGATTTTGCCCTGCTGGGGGCCCTGAAAAGGGCCTAAAGTTGCCCTGAAGAGGCGATGAAGATGGAAGGGTGCCTTGTCGATCATGGAGAGATGGTGGTCTCTCTGTTCGATCCAAGGAAAGCCCTCTAAACCGGCAGAGGAAAGACCAGCCACACCTCTGTGACTGGCCATTAGCTGCTGACAACTGAAGAACAAAAGTTTTAATTAGTATATTGTAAACAGCGTGTTTGGATTGGGTGAGATTATTGATCCTTTCTTTACTATTTTACAAGTGAATTTCTTGGGAAAGGCTCCCAAGAACCCTAAAACCTCCGGATGTGAACAGAAGCGGTGTTTTAAATTTATGGGGAATAGAAATACATAATACTGAAGTGAAAGTAATAAAAAACTACAGTTTTGATAAATTTGAGAACTGAGATGATTGTAAAGATTTTCTCTTTGGAAAAAAAAAACATTGAGGAGAAATATAAGAAATCAATCCTTTGTTTTAAGAGTGGAAAATGGACTCTGAATCACATCTAGTGGTGGATTTGTGCATAGCACTATAATTTGCTTTGCTTGGTGATTCCTACCCTGGGAGAACAGCTGGCAATAAAGGAAAATATTGTGGCATACCTATCATTCTGACCTTCTTGGATTATAAATATCTACTGAGTTTGGACTTTTAATTTCAAGAGCTAGTGGGAGAGAAAGAAAAATTTGACCTTGGACTACTCTTGGCTGGGAGAGTTTTTTGAGCTGTTTTCAGAGAGGTTGAACATTTTGAACACTTCGAACATTGTGGATTACAACTTTGCCTAACTGACAATTTTTTGGGATACTTGAGACAAGGGGTTACTTTCAGAATTGAAACTATACTTTGGAATCTATTGGATTATAAAGTATACACATAAAGACCAAAAAACTAATCTCCAGGAATGATGCCTCAAGGCTAAAAACAATTTAGACAATATAAATGAGCAAATCCCCAAATTAAATCTATAACTAGAAAGCTCCCAGATAACGACTACAAAGTATGAACAAACAATCCAGAAATCAGAAGACGAAACAGAGGAAATGGGTTTAGAGATGGAACAGATAAAAGAACTGCAAAACGTAGCTATAACAATGAAAATGCAAAAGACCTTTTACCCCTTAGGTCTGCAAAATATATTTCATGGCAAGGAAAAAGATGTTTAAAAAGGGAATATAGAGCTGTTAAGGGAAATGTCACAACTTGGGAGATAGGAAATGAAAAAAGAAATGGAGGGAGAAAGGAACTGGGAGTAGTTTAAGGAATATAAATCCCCCCCCAAATATCTTACTGAAATTGTCTTCCTCATACCAAGCAATTGTTACAAAAATAGAAAGAAAACCCCTGGGCAATCTAATTGCCCTGGCTCAAAAAGCGACTTAGAAAGAAAGAAAGAAAGAAAGAAAGAAAGAAAGAAAGAAAGAAAGAAAGAAAGAAAGAAAGAAAGAAAGAAAGAGACAGATTTAAAAAAACAAAAGATTTGACCTTTAAGAGGGGGCATTATAGATTTAAATATTTCTTTGAATAAGATTAAAAGATTTTTTCTTTTTTGATATGGGAAATATGAAGATAAGAGGATTGATTTGAAAAAAAATTTCATATATAAATGTTTAATATTGAGGAAATCATAACTGATAAAAGATATTTCAAATACTGATAGGAAATCAAACTTTAACAAGAGTACAAAAAACAGGATATTGATTATTAATTTATGAATTGATATTATTTCTATGATATTAGTAAAATATGATGAAGATGCTTATATCTAACTTTGTATACATTAACAGTACCAAAAATTGTAATGGTGTAATGAAGAGAAAATGTAAAAAATATGGAGAAGGGGGATCAGGGAAAAAATACTGGATTGTGTAGTATTGAACAGATTTATATTGAAAAATTAATGTTAAACATATTGTTTACTAAGCACTAAAGACTATAATTCTTAAAAATTAATAAAACTTTAATGAAAAAAAATAAAAGTTATATTCACCTAAAGCTAAAAGAGATATAAATTTTAACTGTTCAAGGCAGAGTTCACGGGAATTTCTTTCTTTGTTCCCCGTAACAACTTATAAGGCAGGCTGATTTGAGAACTGGTTACTAATCCAAGATCACCTTGTGAGTATCTATGGTTATGAGCAGTTTTGAACTTGAGTCCTCCTAATCCTAATTCACTTCATCACTCTGGCTGTCAATAAGGTAAGGTTGGAAAGATGTTTTAAATATACCAGAGAGCAAGATACTGTATCTACAGATGTTATTCAATATGACTTATAGTACTGACTAAAAAGTCTGTCTCTCGTTATTTTGTATTAAGACACACATTGTTCTTGGCTTTGTATCATCTAATTTTCAAGAGACTGAATGAGAACAGTTTGAAGGCCATTTTTCCATTATTCTTCAAGTTGTTATGGTCTAAAAGTCTCATATAATTTAGCTACTGTACCTTTTTGCCTTCCTATTTTAGGACAACATACTCCGCTCTATATAGACAGCCAGTTTGGTCTAGTGGTTAAGGTATCAGGCTAGAAACCGTAAGACTGTGAGTTCCTGTCTTAGTCATGAAAGCCAGCTAGGTGACGTTGGGCCAGTCACTTTCTCTCAGGCCAACCCACCTCACAGGGTTGTTGCTGTAGGGAAAAGAGGAGGGAGATATATTGGATATGCTCACCGCCTTGAGTTATTTGTAAAATAATAAAGGTGGGATACAAATAAATAAAATAAACCTTGTATTCAACTTTATAATGAGCTTATGTTAATACCATCAAATTTGTCTTAACTAAGGTGAAGCACTGAACAATATTTTTTGATACCGGAATGGATGAGGCACATAGGAAAACTTTATCAAATTTGAAGATGATAGCTCAAATGAACATAAGGTCATTATTACTTAGACCCAAGATTTTTGAAGATATTTGTGGCAGAGACATCTGTAAACAGAAAATTGAGGAGTTGCCTGGCATGTAAGAGGAAGCAAACATTGGTTTTTCCAAAAGTGTACAGAATGTGTTAAGTTTATTCTGTTCCAATGCTTGAGAACTTGGGACAGGTTTCAAAACAGATTTGGAGCCTGAATAGTCTAGGCCAGTGATGGCGAACCTTTTAGAGACCGAGTGCCCAAAAACTGGCCCTGCCCCCGCTCTGCCCCCCCATCCCCCACCCCGCCTGCCCACAGAACCACTCACCGCCTCCAGGGCCCGCCACAGATCGCCCAGGCTGCCCAGCAGCGCTATGGCGGCCACACCCTCTGCCTGCGCCCTGCAGCATCAATTGCATGATGGGGTGTGAGGGCAGAGTCTTGTCTACACTGCCTGGCTGCCATGTCCTTGGCTGCGCTGCTCCATGTGGGCTACGCTCGAGGGCGAGTCTCCTTCAAGGGGACTTCTGGAGAGGAGGGGGTCACGGGGGGAGGCAAGGCTGGGGCAACGGCATGTGTGCCCACAGAGAGGGCTCCGAGTGCCGCCTCTGGCACCCGTGCCATAGGTTCGCCACCACTGGTCTAGGCTAAATTCAAAGCAACATTCAAAATAAAATGTCTAACGAAGTAGGTAAACTGTTCTGGAAACAGCAGTTTAAGGCTTGTTCTTATACTCTCAGCAACAATCTAGATAAACTTCAAGTCACAAATGTGTATATATACAGCTTCTACTTGAGTAGCCTCTGGTTCACTTTCTTCTTTCTGAAGGAAGCCCTTCCAGCTATTCTGCCTGGGAAATGAGTTGAATCAAAGTCATAAATCAAAAAAAGATGGGGGAATGAGTTTACTCATGTCTAGTAAAGTAAATTCAGCAGATGGCTTGTCTCTTGGTATCTCATTGTTGTCCTCTGTCATCTCCCATCACACTCCACTACTTCTCCAATCCCCACTCTTGCTTCCTCACCAGAGTAGCCCTTACGCTTAGGGAGCACTGAATCTAAAAATCCATTCACTACTGATGTGGCTTACTGAGAAGGAGGGTGAGATTTTTCTTTCAGCATAATCTTCCTTTGTTTTGTCTCTTACACTGAAAATAACTATTTTCCAGCAGCCATAAAAACATTTACAGCCAAGATTATAAGCTATCTGGAATAGGATATAGCCACATTCTTTCGCCTTAATCATGACATAACTCTTATTGAAATAGTTCAGTCCATTTTTTTAAAAGGCTCTTTATACATACCTCAGTGTGTTTCCAATTATGTGTTAAGATTGAAATCTGGGCTAATTTCTTGGAGACTGGTATGTATTTATATTAACTGAAATTCCGAATTAATGACACTGGTGGATACCCTGGCCTCTGATTTTGCAGCACAATACCATTTTCATATGGAAAAAAAAGATCCTGGCTGATCCAGATATTATATTTTTTTCAGTTTAACATTTTATCTTTGTTGACCCATAAAGAACCTGACAGCCTTCTATAAGCCCTTGAACTCCTGGTTCTGATAATTTTTTTGGATGGAAGAGCTAATACCCAAAAAAACAGAAATAAAATTGATTTTTAAAAAATAGGCTAAAAATAACGGAATAAATTTTTAGTACAAATCAATGCAAAGTTCTTTACATAAGAAAGAGGAAACAAATGCACAGGTATAGAATGTGGATACTTGATTTAACAGTTATACTTCTGTTTGAATAGATTCTAAGCTAAACAGAATGAAGCATATGATACAGATACACTTACATTAGGGTGCATCAATAGGAGTATAGTTTCCAAAACACGAGAAATAACAGTTCTATTATATTCTGTATTGGCCATTTCATTTCATTTCATTTATTTCGATTTGTATCCCGCCCTTCTCCCGAGGGACTCAGGGCGGCTCACAACATATTTAAAACAAAAACAAGCCCACAATCCCCGCCAAATAAAACCAATTTAAAACCCAAATATTTTAAAGTTGTGGTAATTAAAATTTTCTAAAAATGCACCCGATTTAAAAATCCTCCCTAGGCCAGGCCCGCTTGCTGGAAAAGCCATGTCTTGAGGGCGCGGCGGAAAGTAAGGAGATCCGGAATCACCCGGATCTGGGGGGGTAGTTCGTTCCAGAGGGCGGGGGCACCCACAGAGAAGGCCCTCCCCCTGGGGGTCGCCAGCCGACACTGNGCATAATTGATTTGGTCACTTATGATTAATAGTTAAGAGAATCAATGAAGATACAAGGATTATGAGAAATTCTGAATGGAGATCATTGGATGTTAATATTAAAAATAGATCTGGGCGGCAGAGGTTGGGGAACAGATATTGGACAAAAAGAAAAATGCAGGAAAAATGAAAGTAAATTACTGTAAAAAGAAGACAAGTTTGCCGAAACCAAAGGAGAGTGGTTCGGACAAAAAAGGACGCGCACGTGGCCGTTTTGATGGCCCATGCGGTCGACTGATGGGTCTTACGAAAAGTTAGATCACATTTCCTGTCGTCTGCTTTAAGGGCCTCCGCTAAATCCCCAGAGACTGCCGTCTGGGACACCAGAGGGGTCCAGGCCTCATCTACCTGAGGCACCTCCAAAGCTTCAGTGAGATCCTTGGAGATGTGATATAGCTTCTTGTCTGACCCACTAACAGAGAGGGAGGCAGAAGGGGAAGACCACTGTTTCTTTATCCCTGTGAGGAATATGTGAGGACAGGGAACATGATGCTGCGTTGTCTCAGTTGCAAAAAATATGGGGTCCGGACTCGCCTCGGCGGTAGCCTGCGGCTGAGGAAACTGATCGGACCCTATATTGGACGTGGACGTGGCCTTGCGGAGTAAGGAGAGAAACAATGCCTGATTAAAAAGGCCTCCTGAGGAAGGTTCTGGGGGAAGTACCTCATCTTCCGACCAGTCGAGTTCCGGTTGGTCCCCTCCCGTGTGGGCTGAATAGCCACTAAGTGAGGAACGGTCAGGTGACTGAGGATCCTGAATCGAGAGGTCCTCTGCTGGCAGAGTGAGAGGAGGCATGGCCGGAGTAGGAACCCCCTGTCCCGGCACTTGACAAGATCGTGCCGCAAGCGCCCGGTCAACGACCTTGGAAAGTAAAGCTTCCAAGCGGCCGTCTGAGAATAAGTCTCCTAAATCAGGGCCCCTGAGCCCAGCCGCCGTAGGCGTGAATGTCGCTTCCGGAACCGAGCTTGTGGTATGGGAAGGTTGTTCAGCCCCCGCGTGGTGTACTGTCGGGGTAACTGGGTCAACCGCCAGGGACCACACTCCCTGAGCCGAAGTGGAGGGACCCAATGGGAGATCGAATTCTGGGGCCACCAGTTGATTCTGCTCATGCCTGGCCTGCTTTTGTGCCCTGTCAAATTCTCTTTCTAGGGCCTGGTGCCTACGGCTGGCCTGCTTCTCCGCCAACTTTGATGTCCTCTTCAGAGTGGCCTTGGCCTTATGTTTAAGCTTGCCCGCTGCCTCCTGTCCGGAGGATTTGTGCCGGCCGTGAGTGGATGACGGGGACGCGGTGCCCAGGAGCTGAGGTGCCGTGGAATCCTCCATCCTGAATTGAGCTATCTCAGGAAACCTGAGGGGGAGCTCTGGCAGGCAAGCGGATGGCGGGAAGGATGTTCAGAGCTAGAAACAAGTACTGCTCCCCTGACCACCCGACCAGATAAATTCTCTCTGGGTCTAGGTCACGGTCACTGGGAAGGACCGAAGGCACGTTAGGGGCCCGTAAAGGCTCCGCCCGGAGGCCTTAGGTGGCCAGTCAGGGTGCACCAGATATCCAATGAGGGAGGAAGGGCCTGAAACTGAGGCCTGGCACAGGCAAAGTGAGCAAAAAGGTAAAGATGCCTTAAATCAAGGTGGTGGTCTAAGAATTTGACAATATTAACCCTCTGTCAGTGGAAACCAATGTACAAAGGACCCTGTAGTGGACTTGGGCCCTGCTACCTGTGATGAGGGCAACTAGGCCAGCCGCGTGGCGCCATAAAATGGCGGCCGCGGTAGATTTCCACAAGGTCTCTGGCCTATGGGTAGGCCTGCAACCTGTCCACAAAGAGGAATCAGCCTGCAACTCACAAATGTGTCAGCTGTGACTTTGGGCCGCTGAGACTGCCCTAGGGAATAGGCTAAAGGTAGGCAAAGGAACGACGGCTTCTCAAACGCTGGGGAATTCGCCTATCCCAGTCAAGGCCGAAGGTCCCTATTTCGATCCTCGCGATCGCCCAAAATGGCGGCCACGACCGTAGGCCGACGCAAACGGCTCAGAAATACAATCTAATAAGGATGAACTGCAGCCAAGACAAAGGAAAGCGAAATTTCCAAACAATTTGAGGTCGGCTCCCTGAACTGAGGGATAAATCCCCTGTGAAAATCTGGAGAAAACGCCGCAAAATGGCGGCCGCGACTTCGGGACTCTGCAAAAAGTCCGGAAAATGATTTAATAGAAAAGAGCTTAACAGCTAAGGGGAAGCCTCCCAGCTGCAAGCCTCCCAAAAACGCCTTGGAATCGTCTCCCTGAGCCCAGGGAGAAGTCCCCTATCAGCCTCTATAAAGAAAAATGGCCCAAAATGGCGGCCGCGACTTTCGGCCGTTGGAAACGGCCCAGAGGAATGGCAGCCTGTAAGGGAGAGCTGGCAACAGCGATGTGCTAGCTGAGGGAGGAAAAACGACGGGGGAATCGTGAGGAATACCCTCTCCCCTACCCAGATCCCTGGGGACAAAATAACGCGACGGGGATTTCCCCCCCCACACACCTCCCTCAGAATACCTCAAATCGGCCGATTTGGGGCTCTGCTGATCCCAGCAGATTGAGGGCAGGTGTCTTGAGGGGAAAAAGGCTTGAGAATCCAACGATGGGTCTCTGACCTGCAATATTTTAAGCTAATCCTGAGAGCCAAACCTTGAGACGTCTGCAAGAGCTTGAGACCAAGATAAGACTGGGTCTCACAGCAACAGGGGGCGTGTCAAAGTTTGGCTACTTGGTCTCAGGAGCAGGCAGACAGAGAAAACCCACCGGTGGATTCTCCATCTCCTGTTCTGGAGAATGGTGAATATTTAGTGAATAACAGTTCAGAAAAAGATTGCAAATATATGCTTAAAGTATTAGTCTGTTTATAAGAACATATGGTAAAGAAAATAATAGACATCTAAAAGCATAATTGATTTGGTCACTTATGATTAATAGTTAAGAGAATCAATGAAGATACAAGGATTATGAGAAATTCTGAATGGAGATCAT
>NW_015386577.1:780113-845188 GCF_001527695.2 Protobothrops mucrosquamatus | reverse complement strand
CTGAATGGAGATCATTGGATGTTAATATTAAAAATAGATCTGGGCGGCAGAGGTTGGGGAACAGATATTGGACAAAAAGAAAAATGCAGGAAAAATGAAAGTAAATTACTGTAAAAAGAAGACAAGTTCTGTTTGAAAATCTAGTACAAAATAGACTAACTTTGGATAAAAAGCATGAGAAGTAGACACAAAGAAAAAGAATGCGGACACAATTTGGAACAGAATGAAAAGAAATATGTTACAGAGTACCACTAAAATGTTTGGTTATGATTATGAAGTATGAAAAAGGATGCTTCATGAAATGATTAAATGACAAGGCATATGAACAATCATATATGGAACAAAATTATTAGTGCAAAAATGAAAAAATAAGAGTATTATATAATATACAAAAGAAAAAAATAACAATCATAATCAAAAAGTGTGATTGAAAAGAGGCAGAGAAAACATAAAGCAATTTTATTGGAAATTAAATAGAAATGGAGTAGTATATTCACTGTAGAAATGAAGTGTACTTTACCTAATATATTTCTTCCTTGAAAACTGAAGGTCTGGTATAGCTCCCCTACATACTGTACAATATACTGCATACTCCTACACCCAAAAAGTGCTTAATTACTAATATATTTTCTGCCTATGGAATATCATCCCCATGTCATTTAGGTTGCGCCTGCTTCTGCTCACTTGAAAGAACCTAAAACCATGGTTCTGCCAATAGGTATGGGGGATCTAGGAATGTGATGGAAACCACATGATGGCTATATTGAATGCTAAGTGGCTGTGAATGCTACAAATTTTATGACAACTTTTTATATTCTCTTGTATTTTTCATTTTAAAATGTGTCATTGGACCTCTTTTACATCATTATGCCTGTCTGTAAGTTATGCATATACGGTATATGTAAGCAATTCATATATATTAGATGGACAGCTGTATAAATTAGAATAAACAAACAACTTCTCTGTAATTGATGATGATTACCTGGGTCAAAACTTCCATCTGATCTTAATTCACAGGAATGAATTAAACTGCCTTTAAAAGGTCATACATTTTAAATGTTGTAATTACAAATTTTAAAGCACACATATATAATGTAAAAAAAGAGCCTCTGCACTTTTGTAAGATGGGTTCTCTGATATTGCATAAGGAGTTTCAGGAATACGTAAATTTTAAAAATCACTTTTTGTTTATACCAGGGGTAGGGAACTTTGGCTCTTTTATGACTTGTGGACTTCAATACCCAGAATTCCTGAACCAGCCATGATGACTCAGGAATTCTGGGAGTTGAAGTCCACAAGTCATAAAAGAGCCAAGGTTCCCTACCTCTAGTTTATACCAATAAATAATGAAGAACAAGCATTTTGTATGAAGAGGGAAAATCAGACATTTAAATCAAATCAAGCATAAAAGGAAGGGCAAGCATTTGAACTAGTCTTAGATCTATGAAAACGAATTTAGTAACAGGCACATACAGAAAAAACAGGCAATTCTGCTGTCATTTTAAAAACATGAGCATAATTACTTAAGTATGAGGCTAATAATCGGATGCTGATTACATTTGAACACAATGGTCAATAAACATGGAATGGGTCAACTTGCCATGGCCAACTTGCTGTAGCCAACTCACCACGGCCAATCCAGCATGGCCATTTTGCTACGGGCTAACTCGCTGCAGGATAACTCAAAGCATAAATGTTATTTGTCACTGTTTCTTTAAACTTATTTCCACTGACAGAAATAGAAATAACGTAGAAGAAACAGTGGTAGACAACATTTATCATGTTGAGTTATCCTGTGTGGAGTTGGCCGCGGTGAGGTGTCTAGTGGCAAACTGGCTGTACCAGGTTGGATGCGGCAAGATGGCTGCAGCGAAATCGCCATGGCAAGATGGCCTTGGCAAGTTGCCATGGCGAGTTGTCCTAGACCCCAATAAACATTACAGATTGTTAGGAAGAGAGTAGTTGCCTAGCAGAAAATTGTAGCCTGTGTGAATCAGACAACAGTAAAATTTAAAAAATCTGTTGTTTAACTAAACAGAGTTCTAAAGGGCTATTTTTAGGGAAAAAACTGATATTGAAATATTATGTTAAATATGTTATTTTGAGGGGAATAATGCATTGGAAAAAAGCTATGACAGAAGCGTTATTCATAAAACTAAACTATAAAGTAAACATATTGTAAAGTTAAATCTATTTTTTTTAAATACTAGATAGTCACTGCTAAATGTTGTATTCATATTCCATGTCTTCTTGAAGCTATCTGAAGGGGAGGGAAGAAAATTTATTTATTTATTTATTTATTTATTTACTTACTTACTTACTTACTTACTTACTTACTTACTTACTTACTTACTTACTTACTTACTTACTTACTTACTTACTTACTTACTTACTTACTTACTTACTTACTTACTTACTTACTTACTGAATTTATATAGCTATCCATCTCACAGATGTGACCCTGGCTAGTGCACACAAAATAACAAAACCAAAAATTCAAAACCATTAAAATACAATTAAAAATAGTTAAAACTATAGTAAAACAAAAACACAAGTTTCATTCCGAAATTTACAAACAGAATAACCATTTAGCAGGCTCCATATTTCTATGGGATTCCCGTGCCCAATAACAATCAGCTTTTCAGGGCCTTCCAGAACATCAATAGTTGCAGCCAATCTCACCAGGGGAAGGGATAATGTTCCAAAGTGTGGGCACTACTGCACAGACAGTTCTCTTATGTCCCACCAGACAAAGCCCCTTAGCAAATTGGACCAGCAACATGTTCCTCTGGTTGGGATGGAGAATAACCAGGGAGAGGACCCATGCCATGCAGGGCTCTAAAGGTCATAACCAGTACCTAAAATTGAACTCAGAAGCAGATGGCAGAGTAGAGGTGTAGTGTGTAGGTCTAGACCACATGGGCAAAACTAACATACAACACAAAGCTGCATAAAGGCTTTCCTAGCTACAACTGCCAATTGCCCTTTGAATAGGAGTTGTAGATCCAGAAAGACCCCCAGAATGTACACAGGGTCTGTTTAGGGCAGTGCTACCCCATCCAGCAACACAAATGGTAAATTCCTGGGTTCAAAAGGCCCCCAAACCTAAGGCCACTGAATCATGCCAGAATTAAGCCAAAGCCTGTTGTTCCTCACCAAACCCCATGGTTGATGATACCTCATCCCATGGCAATGTAAGACCTCATCCAACGGTTTCATGTANGATGCACTACCCTCATCCTGCTCCTGCCAGAGGTCATCCAAAAGCACCCATGCTGGACTTGAACCTGGACTGAAAGGGTTCCAGATAATCCGCTTCATCTAAGATCCTTTGAAGATATTGCACCTTCTCAACATATCTTCCCTAGAAAAGGGATGGAAGTTGTCTAATATGATGGTGTCTAGCAATGTTTTCTTGAGAGACAAACTAAAGCCTCTTTAAGGATAGAGGAATAATCTCCACTCTATAGGAAGAATTCACTGCCACCAGAAGCCAATCACACCTCACCTCTGGAAAGGTATTAAGCCAGACAGAAGAGCCATGGATCTTACATGGCCGAGCTCACTGTTAAAAGAACACTGTTCACTTCTTCAGAGCCTATAAACGGTCTGGATGCTCAGTTCTATTAACACTAACCAAAATGTTAGTAACATAGTTATAAATATACCACAATGTAGTATGTGAACATTTTTCTTCTACATTAAAAATCTATATTAGTTTCATCATTAGTTTTAATATGCACAGTGTAACAAGGGTGATCTAGCAAATGAAAACTATATCCTTCAAGGAGACACTGAAGGAACAAAGAGTACTAGAAAGGAGACTCTGAAGATAATTGAAAGCATGTCACATCCATTGTAGTGTACAGAATATGGAATAATGTTTTTAATTTACAGGAAGGCAGATTCTGATTGAATGATAAAAAACCATGTCCCAACTATAAGGGCAGTTTGCTGCTGGAATCCATTTCCCAGAGATGGACTCCCCTTTATTGCATTTGTCCAAGTAGATAGGAGCCATTTAATTTGAATTTTTGTACTGACTAGGGGCTTGAACCTGAAGTCTAAATGAGCCCTTTTGGTTTTACGAAACTATGATTAGCGTATTAGTGTAGATGGCAAGATAAAAGAGACAAGTAAATCCTTTATTGGTACAATTTTTATTGCTAATTCTTAAATTATATGCCAATTATTTTGCATAAGCCTAAGAAAAAAAGTGCTATTGTGAAGAACTCTGCTACCAGACTCAGACACCCACATGCAACAAGACCACATGTTCACAGGGCAGAAACAAGAATTTTAGGTAAAACTGCCATGCGTGACTTTAAGCACCCCCTTCTTCTTTCTACAGAAGAAAACAATATAGATTCTGTTCTGAATCTCCCTACTGCAAATCAATGCAGCAGCACGCAGCAGTTTTTTCAATTGAGGCAATAATGTTAATATTCCCTTCCCAGGAACAAAGCAAAGTTCCACTTATCTCTAGCTTTAAAATCAACTGAAAAGTTTTTTTTCCATCAAGCTGCCTTTCTGTGTCACAGTTCTATGTACTTCTGTATTTTAATCTTTTGAATTGCCCTCTTTGGTCATAAGCATGGAAACTCTGTCTTTTTTTTATAAAACTGAAATTAATATTTATAAGATGCATCTATATAAAATGCATCTCAAAGACCTATCTCAGAAAAAATAAAAACTGTTAAAAATAATTTAGTGAAATTTGCTATGGTAATAGTATACAAGGCCTAATGCAAAGAGTCTTTAAATCTGGCCAGTATTAAAAGTTATATTCACGGACTTCCGGTTTTGCGTCACGGCAAGACAGACACAGGAAAGCAAGGCTCTGCCTTCCGCGCCCGATTTTGCCCTGCTGGGGGCCCTGAAAAGGGCCTAAAGTTGCCCCGAAGAGGCGATGAAGATGGAAGGGTGCCTTGTCGATCATGGAGAGATGGTGGTCTCTCTGTTCGATCCAAGGAAAGCCCTCTAAACCGGCAGAGGAAAAACCAGCCACACCTCTGTGACCGGCCATTAGCTGCTGACAACTGAAGAACAAAAGTTTTAATTAGTATGTTGTAAACAGCATGTTTGGATTGGGTGAGATTATTGATCCTTTCTTTACTATTTTACAAGTGAATTTCCTGGGAAAGGCTCCCAAGAACCCTAAAACCTCCAGATGTGAACAGAAGCGGCGTTTTAAATTTATGGGGAATAGAAATACATAATACTGAAGTGAAAGTAATACAAAACTACAGTTTTGATAAATTTGAGAACTGAGATAATTGTAAAGATTTTCTCTTTGGAAAAAAAAAACATTGAGGAGAAATATAAGAAATCCTTTGTTTTAAGAGTGGAAAATGGACTCTGAATCACATCTAGTGGTGGATTTGTGCATAGCACTATAATTTGCTTTGCTTGGTGATTCCTACCCTGGGAGAACAGCTGGCAATAAAGAAAAATATTGTGGCATACTTATCATTCTGACCTTCTTGGATTATAAATATCTACTGAGTTTGGACTTTTAATTTCAAGAGCTAGTGGGAGAGAAAGAAAAATTTGACCTTGGACTACTCTTGGCTGGGAGAGTTTTTTGAGCTGTTTTCAGAGAGGTTGAACATTTTGAACACTTCGAACATTGTGGATTACAACTTTGCCTAACTGACAATTTGTTGGGATACTTGAGACAAGGGGTTACTATAAAATATTCCTTTCAGAATTGAAACTATACTTTGGAATCTATTGGATTATAAAGGATACACATAAAGACCAAAAAACTAATCTCCAGGAATGATGCCTCAAGAAAAAACAAACACTTTTCAGAAAGAAATATATTCTATGCTACAACTAATTCACCAAACAATTGTTGAATGGAAAGAGGATATAAAAAGAAATCATAATGAGGCTAAAAACTATTTAGACAATATAAACGAGCAAATCTCCAAATTAAATCTATAACTAGAAAGCTCCCAGATAACGACTACAAAATATGAACAAACAATCCAGAAATCAGAAGACGAAACAGAGGAAATGGGTTTAGAGATGGAACAGATAAAAGAACTGCAAAACGTAGCTATAACAATGAAAATGCAAAAGACCTTTTACCCCTTAGGTCTGCAAAATATATTTCATGGTAAGGAAAAAGATGTTTAAAAAGGGAATATAGAGCTGTTAAGGGAAATGTCACAACTTGGGAGATAGGAAATGAAAAAAGAAATGGAGGGAGAAAGGAACTGGGAGTAGTTTAAGGAATATAAATCCCCCCCAAATACCTTACTTAAATTGTCTTCCTCATACCAAGCAATTGTTACAAAAATAGAAAGAAAACCCCTGGGTGATCTAATTGCCCTGGCTCAAAAAGCGACAAGAAAGAAAGAAAGAAAGAAAGAAAGAAAGAAAGAAAGAAAGAAAGAAAGAAAGAAAGAGACAGATTTAAAAAACAGAAGATTTGATCTTTAAGAGGGGGCATTATAGATTTAAATATTTCTTTGAATAAGATTAAAAGAACGGAAGCATTTTTTTCTTTTTTGATATGGGAAATATGAAGATAAGAGGATTGATTTGAATAAAATTTTCATATATAAATGTTTAATATTGAGGAAATCATAACTGATAAAGATATTTCAAATACTGATAAGAAATCAAACTTTAACAAGAGTACAAAAAACAGGATATTGATTATTGATTTATGAATTGATATTATTTCTATGATATTAGTAAAATATGACGAAGATGCTTATATCTAACTTTGTATACATTAACAGTACCAAAAATTGTAATGGTGTAATGAAGAGAAAATGTAAAAAATATGGAGAAGAAAGGGGGATCAGGGAAAAAATACTGGATTGTGTAGTATTGAACAGATTTTATATTGAAAAATTAATGTTAAACATATTGTTTACTAAGCACTAAAGACTATAATTCTTAAAAATTAATAAAACTTTAATGAAAAAAAATAAAAGTTATATTCACCTAAAGCTAAAAGAGATATAAATTTTAACTGTTCAAGGCAGAGTTCACAGGAATTTCTTTCTTTGTTCCCCGTAACAACTTATAAGACAGGCTGATTTGAGAACTGGTTACTAATCCAAGATCACCTTGTGAGTATCTATGGTTATGAGCAGTTTTGAACTTGAGTCCTCCTAATCCTAATTCACTTCATCACTCTGGCTGTCAATAAGGTAAGGTTGGAAAGATGTTTTAAATATGCCAGAGAGCAAGATACTGTATCTACAGATGTTATTCAATATGACTTATAGTACTGACTAAAAAGTCTGTCTCTCGTTATTTTGTATTAAGACACACATTGTTCTTGGCTTTGTATCATCTAATTTTCAAGAGACTGAATGAGAACAGTTTGAAGGCCATTTCTCCATTATTCTTCAAGTTGTTATGGTCTAAAAGTCTCATATAATTTAGCTACTGTACCTTTTTGCCTTCCTATTTTAGGACAACATACTCCGCTCTATATAGACAGCCAGTTTGGTCTAGTGGTTAAGGCATCACGCTAGAAACCGTAAGACTGTGAGTTCCGGTCTTAGTCATGAAAGCCAGCTAGGTGACGTTGGGCCAGTCACTTTCTCTCAGGCCAACCCACCTCACAGGGTTGTTGCTGTAGGGAAAAGAGGAGGGAGATATATTGGATATGCTCACCGCCTTGAGTTATTTGTAAAATAATAAAGGTGGGATACAAATAAATAAAATAAACCTTGTATTCAACTTTATAATGAGGTTATGTTAATACCATCAAATTTGTCTTAACTAAGGTGAAGCACTGAACAATATTTTTTGATACCGGAATGGATGAGGCACATAGGAAAACTTTATCAAATTTGAAGATAATAGCTCAAATGAACATAAGGTCATTATTACTTAGACCCAAGATTTTTGAAGATATTTGTGGCAGAGACATGTGTAAACAGAAAATTGAGGAGTTGCCTGGCATGTAAGAAGAAGCAAACATTGGTTTTTCCAAAAGTGTACAGAATGTGTTAAGTTTATTCTGTTCCAATGCTTGAGAACTTGGGACAGGTTTCAAAACAGATTTGGAGCCTGAATAGTCTAGGCCAGTGATGGCGAACATTTTAGAGACCGAGTGCCCAAAAACTGGCCTTGCCCCCGCCCTGCCCCCCATCCCCCACCCCGCCTGTGCACAGAACCACTCACTGCCTCCAGGGCCCACCGCAGATCACCCAGGCTGCCCAGCAGCGCTATGGCGGCCACACCCTCTGCCCGCACCCTGCAGCATCATCTGCATGATGGGGTGTGAGGGCAGAGTCTTGTCTACGCTGCCTGGCTGCCATGTCCTTGGCTGTGCTGCTCCATGTGGGCTACGCTCGAGGGCGAGTCTCCTTCAAGGGGACTGCTGGAGAGGAGGTGGTCACGGGGGGAAGCAAGGCTGGAGCAACGGCACGTGTGCCCACAGAGAGGGCTCTGAGTGCCGCCTCTGGCACCCGTGCCATAGGTTCGCCACCACTGGTCTAGGCTAAATTCAAAGCAACATTCAAAATAAAATGTCTAACGAAGTAGGTAAACTGTTCTGGAAACAGCAGTTTAAGGCTTGTTCTTATACTCTCAGCAACAATCTAGATAAACTTCAAGTCACAAATGTGTATATATACAGCTTCTACTTGAGTAGCTCTGGTTCACTTTCTTCTTTCTGAAGGAAGCCCTTCCAGCTATTTTGCCTGGGAAATGAGTTGAATCAAAGTCATAAATCAAAGAAAGATGGGGGAATGAGTTTACTCATGTCTAGTAAAGTAAATTCAGCAGATGGCTTGTCTCTTGGTATCTCATTGTTGTCCTCTGTCATCTCCCATCACACTCCACTACTTCTCCAATCCCCATTCTTGCTGCCTCATCAGAGTAGCCCTTATGCTTAGGGAGCACTGAATCTAAAAATCCATTCACTACTGATGTGGCTTACTGAGAAGGAGGGTGAGATTTTTCTTTCAGCATAATCTTCCTTTGTTTTGTCTCTTACACTGAAAATAACTATTTTCCAGCAGCCATAAAAACATTTACAGCCAAGATTATAAGCTATCTGGAATAGGATATAGCACATTCTTTTGCCTTAATCATGACATAACTCTTATTGAAATAGTTCAGACCATTTTTTTAAAAGGCTCTTTATACATACCTCAGTGTGTTTCCAATTATGTGTTAAGATTGAAATCTGGGCTAATTTCTTGGAGACTGGTATGTATTTATATTAACTGAAATTCCGAATTAATGACACTGGTGGATACCCTGGCCTCTGATTTTGCAGCACAATACCATTTTCATATGGAAAAAAAGGATCCTGGCTGATCCAGATATTATATTTTTTTCAGGTTAACATTTTATCTTTGTTGACCCATAAAGAACCTGACAGCCTTCTATAAGCCCTTGAACTCCTGGTTCTGATAAATTTTTTGGATGGAAGAGCTAATACCCAAAAAAACAGAAATAAAATTGATTTTTAAAAAATAGGCTAAAAATAACGGAATAAATTTTTAGCACAAATCAATGCAAAGTTCTTTACATAAGAAAGAGGAAACAAATGCACAGGTATAGAATGTGGATTCTTGATTTAACAGTTATACTTATGTTTGAATAGATTCTAAGCTAAACAGAATGAAGCATATGATACAGATACACTTACATTAGGGTGCATCAATAGGAGTATAGTTTCCAAAACACGAGAAATAACAGTTCTATTATATTCTGTATTGGCCAGACTTCACTTTAAGTATCATACAATCTTTTGGGCAACATATTTTAAAAAAGCTTCAGAGAAATATGAAGAAACACAAACATCAGACAATGAGGTTAATTAGGGGCCTGGAATCCAAGTCTTCTGAAAAGGTACTGAAGTCAGACATATAATAGCATTTTTCAAGTATTTGAAGTAATGTCATAAAGAATGACGCCAAAGTATATTCTTTAACATTTTAAAGGTAGAACATAATAGGATGGCTTTAAGTTACAAGAAGGCAGATTCTGACTGAAAGTTAGCATAAACCTCTGAAAATTTTCTTATAATCTCAAAATATTTCTGGAGATTCCAGGAATTAACCCTTTTATCATATTAAGGTAGTTTGCATGACATCCTAAGAAAATATATTTTAATAATTAACACTAATCCCTCTAACAAGGAGAATCAGCTAATAAACTATGATACATTTCAAATTTTTAGTGTTATCAGCCAAATCATAGGTTCTGTCTCTTTCCTGGCCTAAGTCATTATATAAAGACACATTTTTTTGTTCCTTTCCTTGTATGTATTGAGAGGGGTAAGCCACAATTTCTGATTCAAAGATTCATTAAATAAATAGATCTATACATACTTTGCTAGGTACTTCCTGTCACTGAAGACAATAACAAAAATAATCAGAAGAGTATTAGCATTCTTTTCCTTTGTCTCTAAGTCATGTTTTGCTTTGGGATATTGTTCCATTTGGCCTGTTTGTTTTCCTATCCTGAAATAAATATTAGTATGCATTCAAAACAACAAACAGCTACTACTATTGCTACTATAGCCACACAAGTTCCCATTCTGTTGGTCACTTTTTACATTCACTGATATTTAAACTATATTTTTCTTCTTCCAGGAAATGAGTACAAATTTGTAAAGCATCAGCTGCCCTCCAAGTTATTTCTGTATATTTTAGATTGAAGATTCTTTTAAAAACAAATATATTCTTGAAATTTAATTATATAACTATATTCCTTTAAGATTAAGAGATTAAATATTGGTAGGGAGGGATTTATTATTTTATAATTCTCATATCATGGGTTAAAGAAACATATGCCTTTAAAATAATTTATGAAAAAGAAAATAGTTATATTAATCTTTACAACTTCTGGTATAATAAATTTCTTAATTTCTTCCAAAAAAGAAAAGGCAAGTTAACTACTTTTGGAATGTAGTATGCTTATAGACTTCAATAAATAAAATATTTATTTATTTATTTAGAAAATTTATGGCTGTCCAATTCACTCATAGTGACTCCAAGTATCAAACACAATAAACCTCCATCCCCCTGGCGACAACAATCAAACAAACGATTTTGTTGACTCAGTATCACCCTGGGATTTCCAGGCCTGCTGGTAAAATCATGTCTTCAGGGCTTTTCAAAAGAGTATCAAAGTGAAGCCCAATCTTATCACTGTGGGGATGATATTCCACCGGAAGTGTTGCCCTACTGAGAAGGCCCTTCTTCTTGATCCCACCAAATGGACCTCTTTAAGAGACACAGAACCCATAACACACTCTGCTTCCCTACTCAGGATTGGGTAGATGTAACTAGAAAAAAGCCAGATTCATTTAACTCAGGGGTCCTCAACCCCCGGTCTGTAGATCAGTACCGGGCCGTGGCAAGCCAGCAACCGGTCCGCACAAACAAGCAAAGCCCCATCTGCGGATGTAGGCAGCACACAAAATCACGCCCCCTCGGTCCGCAGAAAAACCTCTCTCCATGGAACCGGTTCCTAGTGCCGAAAAGGTTGGGGACCTCTGATTTAACTAACATGTTAACTTAATAACTGCAGCGAATCACTTAACAGCTGTGGCAAGAATCTTTAATTTAATAAAATGGGGCAAAATTCACTTAACCACTGTCTTGCTTAGCAACAGAAATTTTGGGCTCAGCTGTAGCTGTACATCAAGGACCTATCTGTATTTCTTCATGCTAATTTATGAAATTAATTATATATGCTTTTGAAGGCAGAGTCACACAACACTGACACATTTGTAAGCTCTTCAGGTGTCTTCAAACAAACTGATACTCTAGATGTGCTGGACTACCATTTTCAGCATGTCTAGCTAGAATAAGAAATTATATACTGACTCTGAAAGATGAGGAATTTGTCCATCAGGAAGTCTGCTCTATATAGTTTTTGCAAGACATTTTGCAATAGTACATATTTTGTAAAACATTCTTTGCGTATTCCAACTTTGTTTCAAAAATTTGCAACACTTCCTTAAATTCTCTTTCCAGGATGACATCCACAGAGCAGATTATTCTCAGTCAAAAGAAACATGTTACCCTACACAGGATAAACAGATGGAAGTTTGAAACTTACTGATAGATTTTCAGACAATTTGCAATAGATCATCCAACTCCCAGTTCTTTAACAGCAACAATATTTGTACAAACTTCCATAGCCAAGTATTTATGCAATTTAGCATTCTACTAAACACTCCAACTCAGGATTCATCACTTGTAAGGTTGACATTAATGGATTAATAATACATTCCAATATGATCTGATGTCTAATCTTACATTTGATTAGACACTGATTTTGTGCTTAATTAAATTTATGAACAATACAGTATTACAGATTACCTACCTCTATCATAATAATTTCAGTTCTTCCTTAATACAAAAATTGTACCAAAAGTAGCATTACTATTTGTTGCCTATGTCTATATATCATTTTCATCCTGTCATGCTACATATAAACACACAGACAAAACAGATTCTCATTTAATTATTTCGCCTGTTTAGTATTTAACTGTTATATGAACTCTGAAGAGATTCCAATCTATGAAAGCAATATTTTTAGTGATTTACCAAATGTTCATTCACTGTTTAGAAAGGAATTATATCCTTTTCTGCATCCTAAACCACTGAATTATATCTCTGTCTTAGGAATTAATAATGATTCAGTATATAACTTAAAAATATGGAATCATATCTTACTAGACTTATTAAACACAAAACAAAACAAAAAATAGTAAGGCACAATTTTAAGTCTCCCAGACTACAAAATAGACAGCATACTAGTTGTTTGAAGGGTATGTTTCCTTTTCTTCTTAATCATTTCAGTTTCAATAGCAAAAATCCTGTTTTACTGCATACCTGAATTGCCTTTAAGAACTATGTAATAAGATTTATGACCATGCTAGTTCTCCCATTAAAGGCTGTTTCAGTAGAGTTGCCCGCCACTTAAGTTTTTATGGTACTTTTAATTTCACATCATGCTCACCAGAGCATGTAACAAAGCAAATTAAAATAGCCAGCAACATTTTCTAGACTTTTTTCTTAAGTATATGTGACTGAAACAGGAGAGGAAGTTAGCAAATGTGCTCCTTATCACAGGAAAAAAATTACTTATTTTCATAGCAGAGATTATGTTCAATAATTAAAATGAGCCTTTATTCTTGCTGAAAGTTTTCAACTACAATAACTTGAAATGATTAGTGCAGGAACTCAGTGCTTGAATGAAAACTGTGCCTACAGGAACAATTCATCCACATCCCAGATGTTAAGGAAATGCTTATGGTCATTCACTGGTAAACTAAATATGGTGAAAGATATTTTAATATTTCACATCTCTTGGTAAAGAATAAAGGCATTGAAGAGAGTTTCTAAGAGCCAAATCTTCAAGTTTAAACTCTGCTGCCAGCACTTACTTTTTAAAAGTTGTTCTTCTAGCCACTAAAAATATTACAATTTCAATTAAAAACAGAACATTTTCCTTCATCCATGATTAAGAATACTTTTATAGCTGTGTTTGCTCCAGAAGATTGAAGAAAGATTTTTAAATAGCTGCCTAACCTGGGAGCTGCATAACAAAATCCCATGTTTTTGATTAAAGTGAAGGCGATGGGGAGGAGAGGAATTAAGTTATTCTTCATGATGATTTTTCCAAGGGAAAATTTTATGTCATTCTAGCACTAAGGCTGATTTTTTTTTAAAAAAAAATTGCCAGTAAAAGGCAACTACATGAAAACAGTTGGGACTAGCAGATGACTCTAATTTGTATCTAAGTTGCCATCTATTGCCTTTGAGAAATGAAACTGCCAAGCCTTACAGCCAAATACTTTTTAAAATCCTCACAGCCATTTGTTTCTAAATTGCAGCAACTTAGTTTCCATATAACCAGGCTGAACTAATATGACTAATTCTATTTAGAATGACAAAATATTTTAAAAATGCAGAATGCTAACCGAAAAACAGATTGTCAGCACAAACAGAAAAAATAGGCAAAATGATGAAATCAAACAGTCCATAAAACACAAACCCTTTGGAATGAAACAAAATTCATTGTAAGTAACTATGGGAATCCTCTTGCTCCCACAATTTTAGATTCAGACTACAAAATTGAGTGGAGAAATGCCCAATATGATCTACCACTCTGAAAAACATAAAATAAATAAATCATAGGAACTCAGACAAGACAGAAGCAACAGAAATGCATTCACTTCAACACTAATAGCAATAAACAAAATAATCCAGACAAACATCCATTGCTCTAGTTATTCAAACTCTACTCTGAATTGTCAAAAATGTGCTTATTGAAGACTTCTCAAATAATATTATGGAGTAGTTTACAATTCTCATGAATAAATAGGTTTTACAAGTCCTGGGACTTGTGCCCAAATTTGTAGCTATGCAAATACAGTCCTTTGACTCTAAACTATTTTGCAAATCTCTCACAAATACAATTTTTAAATGTATATTTTGTATGAGTAGTTCCACAGTTGTCTCGACAGCACTTAATCTATCACTTATTTACTAGACAGTCAGAAAGAAAGGATAGCACTGCTAAGGAATTCTGGAATATTCCCAAGTGCAGGGGTGTCAAACTCACAACATCATGTGACGTGTTGCGACGTGTTGCGATTTTTTTGCCATTGCCAGCAATGGGGTGGGCACAGTTTCGCTATCATGCATCTGGCCCATGGGCCGGCAGTTTGACACCCCTGCCCTAGTGGATTCAAAGTGCTTTCCTTTCTCTTCACTGTAATAATAAAGTCATTTATAAATTGGTCCATAACCTTTTATTTTTTTAATATGGTGCTTGATTATGAAGTGTCTAAATGAAGCAGGAACTACTGAATGTGGTCTAATATCAACCTTATTTAAAATAAGCAATTTTAACACAGAGACAATATATCAATTAAATTTGAAAATAATCAAATCAAATACATTTCAGAATATTTTCAAGTCTGCTGTCTTTTTTTTAAATGAAAAACATTTTGGCAGTATTCAACTAGTATTTATTTAATTTATGCTCAGAAGTTAAGTGAAGATAAAACTGAAAGAATCAGATTCCAGTTCACAATCCATACCTTTGTCTACTCTATGTCAATAAAATCTTACTTTTCTTCCACTAGTGTATCCATAGAATCTTAGAGAGCAACATTTTTCTGAGTAAAAATAATTTGTTAAAGTAGGCCCTATTCATTGAAGCAATACTCCCAGAAGCCCAGTGCAGTGTTGCTGAGGTTTCAGTAGATTATATCACTTGCTTCTATTATGACTCAGAATTGTGAACGATAAAAAAGCTGATAGCCAAGTTTCTATTTGATATCGTTGAATCAATTTTAGTTGTTGATCCTTAAAGACATGGACAAGCTATTTGGCTCTTTGCATCTGAGGCCATGTCCTCCTCATCTTTACTGGCAAATGTTATAAAGTCAGGGAACACAAGAGACATATCAATACACTTCCAAAAGTAGAAGTTCCCTGACCCTGAAGGAAATTACTAAATCTTATCTTGGCTCACAATGCTTCACCGTAGCACATTACACATTCAGTTCAAGAACAATGTGAATCCTGTATGAATATCCCTTTTTGAATCATTAAAGCTGCTGATATTCTCTCTCTCTCTCTCTCTCTCTCTCTCTCACACACACACACACACACACACACACACACACACACACACACACACACACGGGAGGGAGGGGGGAAGGGTAGATAGATAGACCCAGATATAGATAGAAGACAATATATACAGTCTTACGATGGTCACATATTTATGTCTATGTTAAGATATATCTTTATCCTTTCCAATGTTGGAAATAGATTATATAATAGGACCTGGGACTTTACATTAGCACAAAAGTTATTTAAAAACAAAACTATATATTATCAATTCAAATAAATATAATAAATAAAAGCACACTGAAGCAGATACGCTATGTAGGAAGAAACAGGCAAAAGGTAGTATTTAAAAAATTGGGCTGGATTTGGCAGGGTCTGAAGAGAAAAAAATCCCACTGCTTCCCCGTGGGAAAGACAGCTGGATAACAACATGGAATGTTGCCAAATATTGCGTTCTATTCTATAATCCACTCAAGTCACTCAAAGCAAAGCAGGTTTTAATTCTTGAAAAGAATTCCAGAAACCGTGCTTTGCATCCTTATCTTACCTTATTAAAACTTTTGAAGTTTATATGCTTTGGACCTCCTGTTTTCTTCCCTAGACATCCCTCTATTCCTTGACATTTCACTGAAGGCAGATCTTCAGAGATAAAGGTGCCTTCTGAAAAGGTCTCTTTCAGAATTTCCCATATAGTTTCTCATTCATTATGAGGAATGAAGTATTTTTATTTAGATACTCGGTGAAAAAAATCTTGTCTAAACTGAAAGGATAACTTTTAGTGCTAAAAGGTTATGTGGTTTTCTATCATTTCTATCATTCTATCATTCTATCATTTATTAAAATTCCTTGTTATCAAACATGAGATACTGACTTATGTTGTTTTATTGTTTGAACTGGATACAAATGTATGGTTATTTCATATTTTCAAAAATAAAATGGTAAATACAGAAATTATTTCTAATGGCTTTGTGAAGTTTGAAGAGAAGGCTGTCGGGTCAGGTATCTTTTAAAATATTCTCATTTAAAATTTCCCTACATAACTTATTTTTTTTAGAAAAACCTAAACACTCCTATGCTTTCACTTTTTTTTCAATAGTTTGAGTACTTGTGTTTCTATATTATAACATTTAATCTCTGTTATTATAATATAGGCATCTGATAATGGAACTTATATTTTCATATTTTCACAGGATGACAGACTACTTATGTCTTATTTTGATTTCTATAGGTTAGCAAATTGGACAATTATTTTCAAATGCTGAATATTTCTGTATTTTCATTCAGGGATTTTATTGCATATAAACCAAATATATTTATTTGGAGAAGCACATACATGTACCAATCTTTTATAAAGACTGTGAATTCAAATTGACAACAAAGCTTCACTCTGTTTGGCTTCCACCCTTACATCAAAAATACTTACCCCACCAGTTTTATGAGGTATGTTCAGTTGTTTATCTAAAATTAAGAGATGTTAAGATTTGAAAGACAACGTTTACTTTATACCCTGATGGGATAAATAACACATCCCTATATAGAAACCACCTATTATGCAATGCTGCTATTACATCGTCTATGACAACCTGTTAAAATTTTGTGAACCTAAAGAAATGAAGGCTTCAATCATTATTCATGTACTAATCAAGAAGAGAAGCAACCTAGAACTAAGGAGAAACTTCCTGACAGTGAGAACAATTAACCAGTGGAACAACCTGCCTCCAGAAGCGGTGAATGCTCCAACACTGGAAGTTTTTAAGAAGAGACTGGACAGCCATTTGTCCGAAATGATATAGGGTTTCCTGCCTGAGCAGGGGGTTGGACTAGATGACCTTCAAGGTCCCTTCCAACTTTATTATTATTACTATTATTATTATTATTATTATTATTATTATTATTATTATTATTATTACTTATGGCAAAATGCTCATAAAGACAATATTATAAAAACTGCCAAGCATGTGTAATTTGACTACAATCATAAGCTTGAATTTGTAAACCGTTGTAAAAGAATATAGACCTGACCTTGGGAGTGAGGAAAGAATAACCAATCCACTAATGGAGGACTTTCAAAAATGACTACAGTACTCCATCCTGAGAAACATGAGAAAAACACTCAAAATAACTTCGCCTTCATTTTGTTTAGTTTGAGATGGAACAAAGAGAAACTCGGACAGGTTTCAATATTCTATCCTACAATACTAGAGAGAATTTCTAGAATCTCTTTGCCTTGCCTACCTCTAAAGGCTGCAGCCATTCTGGTTTATCAGACATAAACATTCCACTGATCATTCCCCATACCTGATTCCAGCTACTAGTCAAAATTGTATGGCCATCTTGAGATTCCCCCTTACATGGGAGTTACATAGGAGACAGGTTTGACAGCATGCTTTATCTATCCTGGCCGTCAACCTCTAGAATATGCTTTTCCTGGCAGTTAACCGCCATAAAACATCTTTGTTTGGGCTTTGATTGATAGGCTGTAGTAGGTCAAGAGTCCAGCCTACATATATGCTTTGTTCTGTTTGATTTTTGTTGCTTTCATTTTTCAACTTGATTGCACACTACCCAGATTCTCAAGATCAGTACGATAAACAAATGATGTAAATAAATAAAGATACTGCTTCTTCTGGCTTGTTTATAGTTAAATGATATCATTTATCTCTGATTTTTCTATTTTTAACACACCAAAATAATAAACAGCAAAACTTTTTATTTACAATTTTAAATTAACACCAGAGAAAAAAGCCAAAGATCCTGATATGAACACAATCCTTAAAACAAAAAGTGGAAGCTTCCTTGTTTGCCTATCCAAATTTCTCTATTTAACACTTTTCAGATTGGTGGACCTTAGTTAAGTAGAGGCTAAGAGACAACCAATTGTTAGAATTTAAGAAACTATCACTTTAGAATAGATTGCTTTAATTATTGTTTTAGCCATCCTCACTGGTAGAAAGACACAGTCAAAAGTGATCAGTTAAAGTGCACCTGTTTAATTTTGTTTTGCTTTTCATTTCTCACCCACAAAATGACCAAGAATCCTGATAACACCAAAAAATTAATGGCTAACTCTGGCCCTACTCCTCCAAAATCCGCCATTATCTCTTTTAAAAAGAACATAGTTTCCCAACATCCCTCCTAGTTTTTCTTCTATGACTTTCAGTTCATTGATACTTAGTTTTCTCTAAAGCATAAGCTTTAATTTATTACTTCTACCTATACTCTCTGCATTTACCAAATTTAATTATAACCAGCACTGTCCCTTTATTTGTTCCATAATCCCCACTCTGGTGCAATCTTTTCTTCTGCATTTTTATTAGTATCCATATGCAGTTCAACCTGTGCTGAATTATGAGCCAGGGTGGCGCAGGGGTTAGAATGCAGTATTGCAGGCTAATTCTGCCGACTGCCAGGAGTTCAATCCTGACCAGCTCAAGGTTGATTCAGCCTTCCATCCTTCCAGGGTCGGTGAAATGAGGACCCAGATTGTTGAGGGCAATATGCTGACTCTGTAACCCGCTTAGAGAGGGCTGTAAAGCACTGTGAAGCGGTATATAAGTCTAAGTACTATTGCTAATCCCAGAAGGAAAATGAAGAATTGGACCATTTCATTCAATATGAAATTGCAATTGAACACTTTCCTGTTGTGTACCTCAACAAACAGTGCATATTTCTGATCTGTATTGATACTATGCCTCTATATCAATTCTCTTTGTTCTATTCCCTACGAAGGTCCATCCTATTTCCTGATTACTCCTTGCTCTCACAAGATTCAGCTTACTATTTCAGTACTAAACAAATCATTCTTCGTTTTTTTAACTGATGCTCCAAAAGTACATACATTTTATACACACAACACCTGGTTGCATTTACTTTTATATGCTTCCTCTTGAAGTTCCAGAAATTCTAGTTATAACTCCATTTAGGGGGGAAAGTTTTTGCATCTTCCTTCATAATTTTGAAAAGCTGAAGTGAGCTTATTAAAGCAGACACTTAAGAATGAACTATTAGTATATCAGGGAGGTAAGCAAAAGCAGATAGGCTGCAAGAGAAATTCTCTGGATTTTTCCGAGAAGCCAATATACTATTAAAAAGAAAAAATAATTACTATAATAACTAGTTTTCCTCACTTACTGAGGCAAAGAAATAGTTACAAATTATTTATTTTGGTGATTCAAATCATTATTTAAAATCTTGCATAATACTTGCAAGCATAATAATTGAGAGTCAAGCCAAATTTTGTTTACTCAACAAAGACACATTAAAGTAAATTCAGGCTTGTAATTAACTACTCTCCCTGTCAATAGTGACAAGTTAAGATTTCCATCAACCAAGCGTAGTTTCTTCAAGAAACGCAAAGCGTTCAATCAAATCCAATACTAAATCATAGTTACAGTACAATATTTTTTCTAGACTCCACCAAAATTTATGGTCTCTCAACTTTCCTTCTCCTTCATACAGCCTCCAAATTACAAATTTCTGTTTTTCATTCATCATTAGTTGTTAGTTAACCAAAACATTAAGCCAGTGATGGCGAACCTTTTAGAGACTGAGTGCCCAAACTGCAACCCAAAACCCACTTATGCATCGTTGAGTGCCGGGTGGGCGTGGCCCATTGGGTGGGCGTGGCTGCGGTGGTAACAGCAGACTGGGTGGGACTAAAAAGTTCAATCAATCAATTCCAACTTTGCAAGATCTTTTTTTCCCGCAAAAAGTTTAAATTGACTGATTGAACTTTTTTTTTTTTTGCACAGGGCAGCGGAGGCCTAAAGCGAAAAGATTTTATAAAACCCAGCTGAAGGCCTAAGACTGGGGTGACGGCGCGCATGCCCACAGAGAAGGCTCTGAGTGCCGCCTCTGGCACCCGTGCCATAGGTTTGCCACCACTGCATTAAGCTATAGTTAGTGGGAAAACTCTGCTTTATCAAGTAACATTTTTGCTAGCTTGTTTTTACTAAACAAATTGAGTTTAAACTGCTGTTTAGTTAAGTACAAACAACAAAGCAAGCTAAGGTTGAAACAGAAGCCATGCTTCCATATCCATCTTCACAGCCACATCAGGGAGGATAGTATGCCATCTAGAAGAGTTTAGGCTCCCAAGACAAGTTTAATGGTGTGGTTATATATTTCCCTTGTTTCCTGAAAAGAAGATGGTGCAGAAACAAAAAAGAGGAAGGAAAAGCATCCTGTCCTAGCCTTCAAAATTCAGACTAGGCATAGAACACAAGGCTATTATAATTTACATCAAAGCTTTGAAACAAGAAAGTCTTATTCCACCATATTAAGGGCAGAGAGAGGATCCCTTCAACAAACAGTAAATATTTGTCCATCTTTGGGAAGCAAAAAATGGAAAAGGCATGCAGCAAAATGGAAGAAAGGATTTAAAGATACCAATGAAACATGACATGAAAAGGGAACATAGATTTGTCAGAAAAAAATGGACAAGAAAGGGAAAATACAACAACCTCTGATATTTTATTTCTAAATGTAAAATAAACTAATTAGAGAATCAGTAAGAAGAATGCATATACAGATTTAAAAGTCATTCTCTGCTTAGGCATTTTTCCATATTAAATGTGATATATTTAACTCAAATCAGTATTTTTCCTGTCCTGCAGGAAAAGTTTAAGTAGCACTTCCATATACATGCAGCAATAGGCTCAACAATATAGTACAGAAAATCTGACTCGGATGACTGCTTTTAACAAATCATACTTCAGCAAATTACTTTACCATTACTTTTTAGCATTTTATAATAATATATATTATTTTATACTACTCTTCCTTCAGCAGGGGTGCACACTGGTTTATAAGAAAATATGAATCTAATCTTAAAGAAAACACAGCATAAAATCAACAATCCTTAATAATAAGTGTAATATATGAATGAGACAGACAAAAAAAGCACAAACTGTCTTAGAATAGATTGTTATCTCTCAATTGAGGATATATGCATAAATTGTCATCTAAAATAAGATACTATGGAGGCAGATGTATTTGTCTCCTTGTTAGAGCACTGCCACTGAGACGACCCCTGTCTATTCACCACTTCATTGTGAGCCAAACAACTCTATAAAATCACAAGTAGGGCTTCCCCAACTGTACTGATAATATTGCATAAGGTTGGGTCTTTTAACTATTTGGTTTCTAAACTGTGTATAGCTTTATAGGCTATTTCAACAAACTAAACTGGACCCAGCAGTCAACTAGTGCTTTCAGAACTAATAATATATGGGCTCATTTAGCTGTTAACTATCAAATGCATTGTGCAAGCCGGCCAAGATTTTTAGATTTTAATGGAAATCCTCAATTCTGACAGGCAGATTAAATTTTCTACTTCTTATAAAAATATTGATTTATTATCTTAAAAGTAGTAGTTAATTCCTTCATATATTTGCTTTCATGTTTTAAGAATGTAATTTTCTATTTGATCTAAAAATTATTCAATAAAAATAAAGATCAGACTTCACTGCTTTTGGCCATTTTATTTACAGGAAAAAGAATCAACTGTATACTTCTTTTTCTTTTGTCTTCAGGAATAAATTTACCATTAAAGGCACCCCTCAATATTATATATAGGTAGTTCTTCAGGTTCAAAGAAGACAAGCAATTCACCTGTGGACACTGAAGTGGCTCTGCTGTCCCAGCCTGGAACTGCAGAGTGTAGTTCAATGGGGGCACTGGAAGTTCATTGTTGTGATAATTGTAGGTGTTATTCTGTGACGCCACTCAAGTTTTCTATCAGTTTTTGGTAATGTCTGTCTTCAAAACCAGTGGAAGCTTCATAGCAGAGGGCTTGCCAGGCAGTTCCTAGTTCCTTTTGCTGGATGTCACTGGGGTGTAGGGTTTCTTCCACATCGTCTTTGCAGTGCTTGCATGGACAACCTCAAGATCGCTTCCCAGTCTCCAATACACCATAGAGCAAGGCATACGGTAGTCATCCATTTTGATGGCCTGTCCCACCCACTGCATCTGCATTTTGATAATCAGGGACTCAATGCTGATGGAATTCACACTATCCAGGAGCTCCAGCCTGAAGACATGGTCTTGCCAATGAATGGAGAAGAGAAAATCATGTGAAAATCCTCCAGTTGTCTGATGTATGTACAGAGTCCAGGACTCATAGGCAGAGCTGCACAGAATCTTATACAATGGGAGGGGCAGCATATATATTTGGTAAATAAAACCAGATAGGAGAGAAGAGATAACACATCTCTGTAGACTTTCAGCTTTGTGGAAATACAGATATTATGCTGATTGAACACTCCAGGATGCAACCGACCTCGACGCTAGTTGGCTATGCTGATGCTGAAGTTAATTTCTTTATCTGAAGATTCATCACCCGAGATGATGTTTCTAAAGTATTTGAAGCTATTTATTTTTGTCATCACAATGTTTTGGTTTTATATGGTTGGTATTTGCCATGGGCAGGTAAAGTTGTTCAAGTTGATAGGCCAAAGAGCATAGCAACATCTGGCAATCTATTCAGCATCAACTAAAGATCACTGTCTTTGTGCACCAGGAACACACAGTCATCCGCAAACAGGGTTTCTTGAATGACTATATGAAGACACATCCCTGCATTCAAGCAGCAAGTAGAAAGCTGTCTAATCAGTACCTGATGTACACTCCTTTCTTCAGACTCTGGACAGCATGTGATAACATGCAAGCAAAGAACAGATTGAATAGGACTGGGGCTAGGACACAACCCTGTTATCCCCCAGTAGAAATGGCAAATGAAGTTGACGTATCACCGTTGTAAAGGACTGGTCCTGTCATTCTCTTGTGGAATAGTTAAATCAACTTCATGAATTTTCTCAGGCAGCCATAATATCTCAGGGTGGTTCAGAGTGTTACCCTGTTTACAGCATCAAATGCCTTTGTTAGGTCAATTAAGATAAAGAGGTTATTCTGCCCAATGTATTATTCCTGGACTTGTGTCATGATAAGTCTCACAATAATACTGAATAATTAAATACCATATAATAATAATAATAATAATAATAATAATAATAATAATAATAATAATAATAATAATAATAATAATAATAATAAAGTTGGAAGGGACCTTGGAGGTCATCTAGTCCAACCCCCTGCTCAGGCAGGAACCCTACACCATTTCAGACAAATGGCTGTCCAGTCTCTTCTTAAAAACTTCCAGTGTTGGAGCATTCACCGCTTCTGGAGGCAGGTTGTTCCACTGATTAATTGTTCTAACTGTCAAGAAATTTCTCCTTAGTTCTAAGTTGCTTCTCTCCTTGATCAGTTTCCATCCGTTGCTTCTTGTCCTGCCTTCAGGCGCCTTGGAAAATAGCTTGACTCCCTCTTCTTTGTGGCAGCCCCTGAGATATTGGAACACTGCTATCATGTCACCCCTCATCCTTCTCTTTATTAGACTAGACATACCCAATTCCAGCAACCGTTCCTTATATGTTTTAGCCTCCAGTCCCCTAATCATCTTTGTTGCTCTTCTCTGTACTCTTTCTAGAGGACTTAAAAGTTTTGATCTCTCAGCTAACCAATTTCCAATAGTACAATTGGACTTTCTGCTCATCTTCTATTTGCAGCAGTCCCCATGTAAAATCCTGATGTGCAATCAGGGGAGATTTTGAGGATACATTCAGAAACTGTATGCATGGCTGCGTGGCATACCTGTCCTCACTTTCATCAGCAGAAACTGCCATCTCTAACAAAAGTATAGTATTATATTTAACTACAGTTTCAAGTTTTTATAAGCTACTTCTATATGGCATTATCTTTAAAAATCAGTGCTACACAATATTCTTGGCTGGAAGACCATTTTAGTTTTTGAACGGCATAACCTATAATTGTATTCCAAAAGATAAGCCAGATAAGAAAATCTGGTTGAAACAAAGACATTGAACTGAAATTATTCAAATAATAATACTTTTAATGTGAAAGATTCACTTAATACTTCAACAGATTTTCACATTTAAAATAAAGCCATTTATAAGATAATCTTCCAGAAATACATGTGGTCTTCTTCCTGGTATCCTCAGCTGTGATGCAAAGAGACTCGTACCTGTTTCCTGCACAACTCGGCTACAAAAGAAAACCATGCGAATGATGGGACGTAGAGTCTACTAGCTGACTTGCACCACTCATGATTCCTTAACCTACAAAAGCAGCAATTCTGTATGATTTTAGTGAAACAGGACTGCAAAGAGAAAAGTTCTCAGGAGGAAAGGGAGGGGGCAGGAGTTATGGTGGTATTTATTTATTCAAATTTGTTATAGCCCACTTCAAATGGATTATGGTTGATATACAAAACTGAGTAGGTTGTAAGTGCCCACTCAGAAGCTGTCCACGCTAGTGAAGAAACTTGGACTTCAGAACAGAACCCCTCATCACTCACCCACTTTCATTTCATAGGAGTAATATGCAATCAGCAGAAACCTGAAATTATACATAGACAGTGAATGAAACAGTGAGATGCGTAAAGCATTTTTCTCTTTTTGCTTTATGAGGCAAGAATGATTCATTATTTCACCAAATATTGTAGGTGAATTGAGAAAAATAATAGAGGGGCAAAAGGGAACAGACTAGGGTAACAAGCCACTAATAAAAAGGCCAGGATCAGATTGGGATGGGTTTATTGCTACTCAAACCTGCCCCACACAATTGCACTTCTCCTACTGCATCTGGCATCCTATCTTGCATATCACATAATCCCCAAAAAGCTGATACAACCGTCTCAATTATTGATGATGCAACTGGATAACATGTTGCCAAACTGCTAAAATTCAAGAGGGTCTCAGGATTGCATCAGTTTTAATATAAATAAAACATTTTAGACTACTCTATAAAATGCATCTTGAAGCTTATTTTTAAAAATATATTATTTTAAAATAATATCCAAATAATTTTAAATCTTTGATAGAGTCTTATCTCTTCTTCCAGTTTTCAAAAGAACGAAAAGGATATTGTATTTGCAAAATTGAAAGTTTGATATTCTCATTATGAAGTACTTTATGAAAAAAAGTTAGTTCCATCATCCCCTCAATATAAAACTTGCTGAATGTTATGGTAAGAGGCAAATGTAAGAATACAAGTAGAACAAATGTACTGGTATTTCAAAATAGAAAATTGTAGTGCCTGTACAAAAAAACCTTGGTTCTCTTTTTACTTTAATTCATAGTTATGGCAGCAATTCTAATAATGCATACCAAGTAATTTCATTAATAAAATGAAAATTCAAACTAAATCTCAAATCCTAAGAGATAACCCATATTATTTTTCAACTAATGTAAGTTGTATGATAACATTAATCTACCTTGAAATATAATTTCATTTAAAATCCAAACTTTTTACATCATGATCAAGCACAAACTAGATCCAACAGTAGCTTCACCAAGTTATTAAAAGTACATCAGGGCATAGATTCTAGGATGGGTGCATATCCAACTGCTACTATCTTTTATGTTCCCCAAACTACCCCTCACCCAATTACTCTGTGATCAACTGGCGTAAGTGATACAGGTAGTCTTCGACATACAACCACAATTGCACCCAAAATTTCTGTTGTTAAGTGAGACATTTGTTAAGTGAGTTTTGCCCCATTTTACTTTTCTTGCCACAGTTGTTAAATGAATCACTGCAGTTGATAAGTTAGTGACATGGTTGTTAAGTGATTCACTTTTCTCCATTGACTTTGTCAGAAAGTCGCAAAAGATGATCACATGACCTTGGGTCACAGCAACGGTCATAAGTATGAACCAGTTGCCAAGCATCTGAATTTTGATCACATAATCATGGGGTTTCTACAAAGGTCATAAATATGAAAAATGGTCATAAGTCACTTTTTTCAGTGCCGTTATAACTTTGAACAGTCACTAAATGAACTGTCATAAGTCAAGGACTACCTGTATTCCACAGAAATTACCAATTTGTGTACTTGATTCCTGCTTCAAAGGACATCTTCCTTTAAAAAAATAAAACCCTCCAACTGTGATTAACAAAGCACAAATATAGCAAACATCAGGCACATTATTTAGCACATACAACCCTATGTCAAATAACCAATTTGTTTAGTACTACTATATTCATTTATCAAATGTATACACTACCCATCTCACTGTTTAAATGACTTAGCGATTTACAAGTAAAAACACCATAAAAATCGTTACAAAAATATACAAAGCTAAAAAAAAGAGCCTATCCTCAAACCATCATCCATTATACTGCTTACCATAGAGCAAGCATAAATATATATATATGGCCTATTTGTGACTAAATTTTTGCCACAAGTCAGGTGTTAATTTATTTGACCCTTGAACACTTGACATGTAAATCAACACTTAGAAATCAATCCAAATTCCATATAGAACTGTGGAAAGTGAAATATAAGAAACTTGTAAATAGCTATTCTAATTTCTATATTTGGATCAGATAATCTGTTAGCTATCCTCACCATCCATTAACCTCTCAATTTCTCCCCCCCCACCACATTGGATCTGCCTTTTTCAAGTACTGACCCTGAAACCATTTAATCCAACCTGAGAATTCTATACCATGCTTTCTAAAAAGCCATACGTGAATATAACTATTATAAAACTGATGTTACAAAAATGTGTAGCATATACTTCAGTTAGCAATTAAATGAGTGAATACAGAAAATATTGCACCGTGAATCTTGATACAGATTCACTATGCCTTTCCCGAATTTCACAAAGCTATTATTGAATCAAGTATCTCAATTCCATCACAGTAATTAATTTAGGTTTAAAAATACAGTGTGCTTAGCCTGCAAATTTGCAACCAATTGTAGCTTTACAGGCAATTAATTTATTTATTGAATCTATATAGCTGCCCATCTTTCAAAAAGTGACTCTGGGCAGCATACAACAATTAAGTAAAAATATATAGAAGTGATCATTAGTAAACATACACAACAAACATTATTAAAAATAAAAAGGCACAGGAGAGAGTGGATACTAACTCTAATGGTGTAGCCATCTTAGAATTTCATCAGTGCCCTGGGACCCTCCAGCTTGATAACATAGCCAGGTCTTGAGGGACTTCTGAAATATTAGCAGGGATGGAGCAAACCTCACTTGTGTGTGTGGGGGGGGAAAACATTCCATAAGGTGGGCACCATAGCAGAGAAGGCTTGCCTCCTGGGACCTGCCAAGAATAGGGTGGGCAGATATACTTAGGAAAGGCAACCCCTCAAATAACCCAGTCCCTTATCATGAACGGCTAAAGGTTGCCAGTTTTTCCAGTTTAATTGAAGATCCTGCTAATTCTAGGGTTTTTCCACTCCAGAAAAAGTTGCACTTTCCTGAAAAAATAGTCTTTACTTTTTTAATGTGGTATCCTCAGGGCTTTTTTTCTCATAGAACGCCCAGAACGGAGTTCCGGCACCTTTTTTGGATGGAACCTTGTAGGGTAGGCAAGGCGGGTTGTATGACGTGTGTGAGTTCCGGCACTTTTTTTTTTTTTTTTTTTTTTTAGAAAAAAAGCACTGGGTATCCTATAGGCATACGTCCACCCAATAGAGAAACTTAGGCAAGAGCTAGGTCACTCCCCCCAGCAAAGTCAGAGTACTTGGTGATATTACTGGAAGAACAATAACTTCATCAAAAACCTTAATTCTTTTTTAATGCCCTGTTTTAAATGGGAATAGTTTTGAAACAAAATCAAAGCTCAAAAATCATATTCCATTCCTGATTTAAATATTTCTGTGCAGCTTGTGTGTGTGTGTGTGTGTGTGTGTGTGTGTGTGTGTGTGNAAAAAAAAAAAAAAAAACTACTGTCGACTCTAGTACCTGCAGCTCACACCAAGCAACCTCCACTGTGGTCTCAGTGTCAAGTCCCTTGTAGACAGTCTTGAAGGAGCCTCGGCCAATCTCAATGTCAAACTTCAAAAAACGACCATCCGGGGAGAAAGCCACCGCTTTGGTCTCCAGCTCTTCGATATCTTCTTGCTGCTTACTCCGCTCTTCCTGCAGATCCCGGGCCGAAGCGGCCACGCTTCCTGCCGTACTGGTAGGGGGCAGTGGAGTGGCTTCTATCCCTTCCTCCTTGGCTAACAAGGGGGCAACCTCCTTCGCCACCAAGAGCTCTGGACCAGACGGCGCTTCTGCGGCTGGAGGCAGAGATGCGGGCTGCTGGAGAAGCAACGCGGGCGCCTGGCTGGAGGCGACAGAAGCGCCGGCTGCCTGGATGACAGACTCGGGAGGAGAGCCCAACACGGGCGGGATGCTCCCTCGAGCAGCAGCAGCCGCAGCCGCCGGGGGAGGCGCCGCCGGCTGCAGCCGCGGAAGGTCCAAAGCGGTCGCATTCGAATCGCAAATGACGCTCCGGCGGAAAAAGCGGTGCTCCGTGGCCGCCGCACCGCGGCTGTCCTTGTCCATGGTGTGCCGGCGACGGCGGTACTCCTCGCTACGGCAACTAGCACCTTCCGACCCCTCCGGGTCGCCCGGGCCGGACGGCGTCACCACAGCGGGCACCCCCAGCTTCTCGCCCACGGAGCTGTCGGAACTCGAGCCGTTCTTGGGCGGGGGAGGCGGCGGGGCGAGGAAGCGAGGAGTTGCCGCCGCCGCCGCCCCGCTCTCCGGAGCGCCAGCTGACATGATGTCGAAGGGGAGGCGCAGGAGGGCGCTTGCAGCAGTTGCCGCTGCAGCAGCTGACGCGAGGGCAGTCAAGGCGAGGCGGCGAGCGCGCCCGAGAGCTGCTCGGAAGGCGGCAGAAGCGGCGGCGGCTCTTGCTGCTGCTGCTGCTGCTGCAAAGGCGGCTCCCGGAATCTCCGGGCGGCGTGGAGCAAAGAAGACGGCGAGGCGAGTAGCGGAGCGGGCTGGGCCGGCGGAGGCGGGGTGGCTCCCCAGTCAGTGTCCGCATCCATCCTGCTGCAGCGGGGAGCCGAACAGCAGGGCCGACATGGAGCAGCAGCGAAGGTGGGGTGGGGGAGACGGAGGTGGAGGAGGAGGAAAGAGGCCGGGAAGGAGCCTTCGGCAGGCCCCGGACCAGCGGGGTGGGGTGCGCGGTAAGGGCAGGCCCGTGGCAGTCGCGGCCGCGCGCGTTCCGTCTCGCCCAGCTCCTTGCCTCCGTTGAGGTCCGGCTCAGCCGCTCGCTTAGGCTCCTCCCCGGCCCGTCCTCGCCGCCGAACCTCTTCCCCTCTCTTCCGTTCGTTCCCTCACGCGATGCCGGGACGCCCGCCGCCGCCGCCGCCGCCCCTCCTCGTGGGCTTCGTTCGCAGCTCGAAGAAGGCCACCCTCCGCTCCGAGAGCGCCTGGCCTGAGGGAGTGGGAGGAAAGGCGGAGAAATCACCCAGAAGGGGCGCCTCGCCTGCTCTGCCCGCCTGCCTGCCGCCGGAGCTTCTTCACGTCCGTCCTTCCTTCCCTCCCACTCGTGAGGAGAGTGGGGGATGGGCCTCTCGCTGCCACCTCTCCCGAGTGAGGGGGAAACTGGCCGCGCTAAATGGCGACCGCCCCCGAAAGACGCGCGCACAGCGACACTCTTCTTCCCTCTCTCTCTCTCTCTCTCTCTCTCACTCTCCGCCAGAGCGCGAGAGACAGACTGCGAGGCCACGCCCCCCTTTTTCCGTCCGCACTCCACCACGCCTGCGTCAACGCTGCTGCTGCTCCTCCTTCGGGTCTGCCTGGGAGATGTAGTTCTCGTCTGTCTCTGACGCCTCGAACCGCGGCGCAGCTTACGCTTCCCATGATGCCTTGAGGAAGAAGGCGAAGGCTGATATGCAATGGGAAAGTGGTACTTACGGGGTGGTTTTTTTTTTTTTTTTAGGGATCACCTGATGCTTTCCCCCTCTTCTCCCTGCGTCGCACGGCGTGCAATGAAAGTGCGACGCCAGTAGAGGACTACTGGTGGCTTCGGGAATCATTATCAATCGGTTACTGCTAAAAAAAAAATTCAAAGAGTTTCCCATCATGCTTCGCTTCACTCTATTTCTTTTTTAATTAGAATGCAAACGTTAAAAATGGAAAATAATGTATTTTCGTGTATACACCTCTACGAGAAACGGTGGATTGGTTTAAAAATTCTGATTTTTGCAATTTATGTTCAACCGATTTTTATTACGGTCGCAGACCAGCATTACAAAGCATTAAAAACAAAAAAGACAAAAGACAAAATAATATGATTAGTGGTAGAGTATCTGTGGGCAGTGAGTTTGGATAGAAGTATAACAAAGTAGTAAAACTACTTTGTAATTTATGTTGATTTTAAAACCGTTAATTAGTAAAGCCTCAATTAACCATGCTTGTATATTTTTGAAATGTGAATATAAATTTATGTGCCATTTCAGTGTACATGGACTGTTTTGTTGCATACTAGTACTAACGCAAGAGATTTTTCTTTAGAGAGTAAAAGAAAGAAATCTATGTTAAAGTTAATGGCGCTTAGTAACCCTCCTGGGAGCAATTTAAGCTTGAGGTGGAATCTGTTAAAGCAAGCCAAGGTCAAATTAGATTGCTTAATCTTCTTCACATGTTAAATTGTGAATTAGCAGTGTTTTGTTTCCTTTGATGGGAAATCTTCAGGAAAGAACAGTAAGGGTCTCTGCTTTTACTGGAATAAATACTCTATTCCAACATTGTAGGAATAGAGCTTAGTCTATAGTAGCCCCACATCAGAAATAACCTAATAGCAGCTTATGCCTCTTAATCAAATTTGTCATTTTACAAAAGGTGCTACCAATTCCTTCCTATTCCCACAATATATTTGAATCAAAAGAGGATTAGTACATTGCAGAATGCCCACCAATAACTTGCGCCATCAGGGAATTAAATTTAGCCCCCCCCCCAAGACTTTTATTAACAAGTCTTGAGGGAAACATAAACTAAGAACATATTTCATTTTGCAAGAAAAATGGAAATTGACAAATGCAAGCCTGTTACAAAAAACCACAACTAAATCTTGGCAATATAACATGCGTACTAATAAAAAAAGAATATTTGTAGCTCAGGATTGACATGAGGGACCCTTGGTACTTTCAGCTTGCTGTTTTCTTGCAGATATTTCATTACCTGAACTAGGTAACATCAGTACTGGTAAGGAGTGCTGTTTGTACCAAGGACTCTTCACACAACACGCTTCCCATTAGAGTGATTGGCAACACTAATCAATCCTTGCCTGCTGCTGTCTGTATCAATGTAGAAAAGGACTGTGATTTAACGAAGCCTTGCCAGTACTATGCTGAGATTTGGTGAGCGTGCTACACTTCTACAACTGTTTACCTCAGTGTGTGACCAAAGTACTATTAGACTCACCAGTAAAACTGAACTGGATTATATACATGCTAAGAACAGGATCAGCCTTATAGAAATAGTCCTTGACTTATAACCATTCTTTCAGTATAATGGCACTGAAAAAAGTGATTTATGACCATTTTTCACACCAGAAGCGGTGAATTCGCCAACACTGGAAGTTTTTAAGAAGAAACTGGACAGCCATTTGTCCAAAATGGTATAGGGTTTCCTGCCTGAGCAGGAGGTTGGACTAGATGACCTCCAAGGTCCCTTCCAACTTTTTATTATTATTATTATTATTATTATTATTATTATTATTATTATTATTATTTACAACTGGTACTCCAGTTCCAATCAATGCAATTGAGACATGGTCCATTTCAAGTAAAATGCAAGGTCATTACTAATGATGATGCATTCTGATTGACATATAAAAATATCTGGTCAAGCACTATGCATGGTATCATGGAATATATCCCACTGTCTGCAGAAAGATTTATTTTGGACCTTTTGCTGTTGAACATAGACCTAAAGAGCTTGGCAGAACAGATAGAAAATATGATGATTAAAAATGATTAAAAATCAATCAAATATCATATTTGCTGATGACAAAAGTGAGGAGGTATCAGGCACAAGCAACCAGGTCCACATCTGTAGGGTTCAAAGTAGCTACTTTATTGTGTTCTGCATATAATACAGGAATATCCCCAGATTGCTTGCCTTCTCTTGGGAACAAACATGTAAGGTCCCATGGAATTTAGGGGAGGGGGTAGCCAGTGGTGGGATTCAGCTGGTTCGCACCACTTCGGCAGAACCAGTAGCTAATTTTTTGTTGCCCAGGCCCAGAATGGATTTCCGGAAGCAGCATCCACACAGAGAACTGGTTGTTCAATATTTGAATCCCACCACTGGGGGTAGCCCTAGGTCTCTTGTGGCTGCGCAATAACTCAAGGCTAATTCTCTACTTGATCCCTCCTCCTTGCCTGGCTGGCAGCTTCCCAACAGGTGAGACAGCAAACACCTTAAAGAACATTGGGCTGGAACAATAAGCAGAAACCAGCAATATTAAATTCAACAAGGACAAATACAAAATTCTTCATTTGGTGAGAAAAATAAAAGGAGTGAGGGGAGAACATATAAGGCAGTATCACACACAAAAAGGAACCAACAGTGCAGAAAGCTCAAAGACAATTACAATCCTAATCTGCATTAACAGATGTATAGTATCAAAATCAAAAATCAACATGGATCTCTTTTGAATTGGCCAGACCTCATCTAAAATATTGCTTACAGTTCTGAACAACATTGATAAACTGGAACAAGTTCTGGTAAAATAACAATGATAGAACTTATAAAAAGTTCTATAAGTTCTATCGAAAGAACTTATAAAAAGTGATTAAAGACCTTGGGTTTGTTTAGCCTTGAAAGGAGATAATTGTGGGGGAATCATTAGAATTATCTTGCGATATCTGATGGATTGTCACGTAGAGGTCAGAGAAGAATTGTTCACAGCTGTTCCACAGGCCAGGAAACATTGAGTTTAAATTACAATGAAGTACATTTTGACTGGGCATCAGGAAAAACCATTCCAGCCCTACAATCTGTTCAATAGTTGGAACAGACCAACACAGGAGAGAATCTCCTTCTCTAGAGATGCTTAAATAGAGGTGATATGACCATCGGCTGCAGTTGGGCCTGTTGTAGTAGCAGATTTCTGGATGGGGCAGGGGATTAAACTACATGAACTTCAAAGTCCCTTCCAATCAAACATACTTCAATTCAATCACCAGAAATTTACTTCATGATGAAACTGATTTCTGAGGAGTTTGGACATGCTAGTTTTGAGCCAAATCCAGATACTGTATGCCAATATTTGAACATCCAAAAGAGAGCAATTCAGCTTGTACTTGCTTATCCACTTCCCAGCCATGTAGGAATTCTTTTCATGTTGTTTTTAGAGGGAAGAGTGACTTGCACAAGCAAGCATGGGTCTTGAAAGTACGCGTGCTGATCCTGTGCACGTGTACTCTGAAAGTAAGTATTCATAGAAGCATTTGTTACAACATACATTGGAGGGATGTGCTGTGTCCCATTCCAAGGAATTTTTCAGTGAATGTGATCCATATAGACATGTACAAAAGAGAGAGATCTTTGCATCTCACTGCACTCCCAGTTTGGGGATAAAGTAATTTGGACTAGCTTTATCAGTCCTAAACCTAGATTAATCTAGATTAATCAGTTAGCTTTATCAGTTAAATCTAGATTTGTAATACTGGCCAGATCTAAGAATAAACATTTAAATACTTGGCATATTTACAGGAGAACTGAGATCAATATTATAGTAGTAACTATAATTTTCTCAGGAAGCATTAAGACTGGAAGCTACTAATAAAAATAACATGAGTAAATTACAAACATATAATGTCATGGCTTCCTAGAAAGTTGTAAGAACTTGGCTTATCCAGAGGGCTTTTGAGTCCACAGTTGTTAATGCTGAACTCTGTTCTACTATATGGTTATATTGCTTTATATTTTTATTATGTTATTATACTATTAGTCTTATACTTGATTACATAAACTATAAACCATCTTGCTTCCATTTGGACTTAAGCAGAGTATAAATACTAACATTATCACCTGAGGCTTGTAGTAAATGAAGTTAGCAAATAGCATTTGTAAGGTGTTAACCAGGAAGTACTGTTAAGATTCAACTAGAAATGGGAACATGGAACTTTAAGACAGAGTGAGGCCAAAGCAAATGAAAATGAAGTCACTTTTTAATAAATCTGTAAATTTTGATACATACCCACACTCATTCTGTAGTTTTGACTGACACTTTATTAAAGCATCATTACTGATTTATTGATTTTTTTTCAATAAAGATGCATTAGTCTGCATTGTGCATATATATTAGTTTATTAATTGTGCTTCTATCTGGAAAAAAACCTGAGTATAAATAGTCCTTGAGATACAACTATACTGGAGCCTGCCCACTATGGTCACATGTCATAATAGCCATTCAGCAAAATAGCCTCCCTTAACAACTGCGTCCCCTGTTCTCCCTAATGCAGCTGGTAAATGAACACGAGGATAGTTAAATGAAGCACAGGGTCCCTCAGATGGGAGCCCTACATAGACCCAGAGTCATCTGCCACAGGCCTCCCAAGGCTACCCCATCCCCTGAGGCATTCTGTACTCTGTTTCTCGCCCCCTCGGGGTCCCTGCAGCCCTTCCCATCCAGCAAGCAAGGATTTGCAGGACTTAGCCTGCTCCAAGGCCCAGCAACACCAATTTATCTTTCTGTTTTTTGCAGCTTCTGAGAGAGGTATCGGGCCTACTCTAGGATCAGATTTCTTAAGTATGCTGCTGGGGAATTCTGGGAATTGAAGTCCACGCATCTTAAAGTTGCCAAGTTTGAGAAACACTGTTCTATGTGAGTGACCAAAATAAAAAGCAATGAAATATCATAAAAATCCAATAAAGTCACACAAGCTGCTCACCCACAAAAGAAAAACCCGGCCAAAATAGCTGCCGAATATTACCCTTAAGACTCAAAATCCTGCCTAAATAAAATTGTTTTGATCACCTTGAGCAGGAGTAGGCAACCTTGGCTCTTTTATGACTCGTGGACTTCAACTCCCAGAATTCCTGAGCCAGCCAAGCAGAATTCTGGGAGTTGAAGTCCACAAGTCATAAAAGAGCCAAGGCTGCCTACCCCTGACCTTGAGGAAGCCAACAGTGATGGGCCAGGTGCTCTCCATCTCTGCAGAAATAAGGGCTTATCTTACTATTTTAAAGTAATATGCAACACTTGTCTGGGATAACCAATCAGTGTAAATCAGGGGTATTCATGGAATATGGTCAAAAAAGTCAAGATGGTGCCATGATGATGGCATTGAAGCTATACCTAGGGCTGACTTTTTTGACAATGCCGTACTGAAACTCCTGGTGTAAATCCTATTATATATCATATTAAAATGAGTGGCAAAGAGAAAATGTTTACTATAAGTCTCTCTCATTTCCTTTCCAAACATGGCAGCTAATAATTGCAACTTGGATTCGGTACAGCCTTCTCATGCCCATTCATGCCTGTGGCATATTTGTCTACAGAGAATTCTTAAGGAATGATGGGTGTATGCTTTAGATTGTCATCTGGCTTCAGGTGCCTGAGTAGGATGATTGGTATTTTCCTGGATCTCTCCCCTTCCCCTCCACCCTTTCCTATTGCACATAATCTTACAAGCAATAGGATTAAGGATCTTTATCAATAGACCCAGGTTATGTAATACTATTCATTCAGTCAAGCTGTGTTTGATTGACACCCAGCATCACAAAGCAGACCACCACACGTTATAGAACAAACACAGCCCATCTGGGTAGTTTACAATTCCATGTCTGAAGCAAATATAGGAAACTGGGTTAGTTGAATAAACCATGATGGACTTCTTGGACATAGGTATGCATGACACGCGAATGCATCCTTTGCTTGTTTGTACTGTTGTAGTTGATCCATTCCAAGTTTTCAGCAACAGTTTCTTACAAGCCAATTATGTTGCTCTGATGACAGTTCGGTGATTTATTATTAATGCAATTCACTCATCCTTTCTTAAGTCAATTGCTATTATAATTGCATCAAATTTCCATTCCTTTCCACAGCATTTCTTTGATTTTCATCAACCACTCCTATATCCATTATCAGCACTCTTTTTTCTTCTAAACTCAGCAGTGAGAATGTGAGACTGCATTCCTCTACTTTGAGTAGCTGTGAGCAAGAGAGCTTTTGCTGTAGCTGAAGTGATATTTTGCACTCCTGCAAGATAAATTACATCTGCCAAAATTTCCCACTTCTATACAATTATGAAAAGATTCAGAAGTCTGCCTCCTTTTGCATCTGGCCAGTCCAGTTTTTTTTTCTGTGCCTTTAGATTTTGAAATCTGGTCCAATCTCACCTTATCACTTGAGCAAATACTGGTTCTCAATATTCCTACTTTGAACAATCTGGGAATTTCCCAGAGTTTGATATGAGGGGAGTCTATATACATGTTTTAAATAATCATTTGGATTCTGAGATAATGCAATGTCAGATTTGTTCACACCAATATTGTCTAATTGGCTTTGTATAGCATATTAAATCATGGTATTATATGGGCCATCACTGGCTTCTTTTATGCAGTATATTAAATCAAAAGCAAGCAAGCTACTTTGAACACTGTATGAACCCAGCTTTGGTATGATATTCTATTTATATCACTAACATTCATGATATTTACATTTGCAGTAAGAGTTTTCTGGGTTTGTAGGTTATCTGATTGAAACATTCAATCATGCTTAGTGATGATGAACTAAACCACTATTGACCATTTTTATAGATTATATTGTGCAGTAACCGTGGTTTGAAAGCAACGATAGTTTTGTTCATACTCCACAGTACGACCTAATTTCTATGTCTTTATGGATAAATGGATTTGAATCAATGAATAACGTTCATACACTTGTCTCAAAATTTAAATTGATGTAATTCAAAAGTAAAAGCTTATTATTAGGGATTGAACTTTAATTGTATTTTAAAATTCATTTCCTCTGATATAAGATCCATTAAAAATTTCAAAACCCCCACTTTTATTATTTGTAGATATATTGCACAATGAGATGAAAAGGTGCATAATTAGGACTATCACTGAAGTCCTAGGTTAAATTGACCCAAGGAGTTCAGTATATTGGTTGGACGGAAAATATTTTGTCTATCCCTAAAAATCTTGTTGGATGGTGGATTTCCCACATTGTGCTACAGTATCTTGTTTGGACTTCATGTGTCATGCAAATCCAACCAATTATGTTATTCTATAATCTATAATTACATAAATAATAGTTTATTGGAAAGCATGAAACTAGTTGGCAATGCATTTCCTTTATCCCAGATATAGTATAAAGAAACAATCTAAGATTTAAAACTTTACCGGAGATGGCAAAAACTGTGCAAGCATTTCACATACTTAATATATCTTTTAGGACTTTTATCAGTGATTCTATAAATATATTTTTGTAAGGAAAAGGGAATTAGCACCTGATTTTGACAGAAACATGATGATAATCCATATTGGAGAGATGTAGAATTTCCTTTTTGCGCAATGAAAAACAGAATCAATCTTATCAAATCAGTCCCCTGTGAAACCAGTATAAATGAATTAAGTATTCCTGCTGCAACTATGAAATTAAATACCTAACGTCCTTAAGATGATAATCCTATGAGTTCTGATTTAAACTTAAGCTTCACTGGTTATCTGACGGACCATCTCTTGCCGGTCACATCTACCTGGGGAGCAGGGAGGCAAGGAATGTTTCAGGCCCCGTCCCATAAGGAGATGCATCTGGCAGGACCCAGAAGAAGGGCCTTCTCTGTGGTGGCTCCCTCTCTCTGGAACATCATTCCCTCAGAGTTTAGACTGGCCCCCACTACTGGAAGGCGCTGAAGACTTGGTTCTGCCAGCAGGCCTGGGGAACCCAGAGCGGGATAATAATAATAATAATAATAATAATAATAATAATAATAATAATAATAATAATAATAATAATAATAATAATAATAATAATAATAAAGTTGGAAGGGACCTTGGAGATCATCTAGTCCAACCCCCTGCTCAGGCAGGAAACCCTATACCATTTCAGACAAATGGCTGTCCAGTCTCTTCTTAAAAACTTCCAGTGTTGGAGCATTCACTACTTCTGGAGGCAGGTTGTTCCACTGGTTAATTGTTCTAAGTGTCAGGAAGTTTCTCCTTAGTTCTAGATTGCTTCTCTCCTTGATTAGTTTCCATCCGTTGCTTCTTGTCCTGCCTTCAGGTGCCTTGGAAAATAGCTTGATTCCCTCTTCTTTGTGGCAGCCCCTGAGATATTGGAATACTGCTATCATGTCCCCCCTCATCCTTCTCTTCATTAAACTAGACATACCCAATTCCAGCAGCCTTTCCATTTGCTGGGATAGAGCCCAGTAAATGGCTTGTTTAATGTGTATTGTCACCGGGATGGAGGGTGGGAGGTTATTATATCATTTTATTCTTCCTCTTATTATTTTAGTTTTTATAGGGTGTTTTTTATTTATGTAAGCTGCCTTGAGTTGCCATGTGCAAGCAGGCAGTAATACAAATCTTCTAAATAAATAAATATTAATGATGTTGGAGGAAATATAGACCATGTGATACTATATCTCTTGGTATAGGGTTGGGCAAACATTTTGGAGCCAAATGTCACTTGATCTGGATCAAATGCCCAAATGCATGAACATACACTAAATTATGGCCTGTAAATCTCTGAGAACAGGGATACACCCTTTGGCAGTGGATTCTCACGACCATTGATGCTATCAAGTGATCTACTGTATCAGAATGCTGATGTGTTCCACAGTGGCAAAAGAAATTAGATGAGCAAATTGGAACAGAGAAGTGAGACAAAAGGCTATTAAAAAAAGATTTCAGGGAAACAGCAGCATCCTGAGAAATAAAATGGAACCAAACAGCGCAAGTGTCCAATAAGATAATTGCATTTGTTTTGTGTTTATTCGTTACTTATTATTGTTCTTTATACTTTGTAAAGCTCATGCAATATTTCTGAGCAGAAGAATGGCTATCATTATCAATACCAAGCCATACTGTGCTTTTGTTGCCAATTATATCAGTAGAATTACAAAAGATGACCAGCTGTGTCCTCTGCAGAGATTGGACTAGGAAGAACTAAGTTAGATGGACCTCTGAAATCCAAAACAGAATTAAGCAGGTCCTTGAACCCATTTTTGCAAACTTACATTAATGGCACAAACTGAAGGATGGTCAGAAAGCCCTAAATTGTCCCTGGAATTATTCCAGGTAAGGCCCATGTGACTCTAGAAATAATAATAATAATAATAATAATAATAATAATAATAATAATAATAATAATAATAATAATAATAATAATAGTAAAGTTGGAAGGGACCTTGAAGGTCATCTAGTCCAACCCCCTGCTCAGGCAGGAAACCCTATACCATTTAGGACAAACGGCTGTCCAGTCTCTTCTTAAAAACTTCCAGTGTTGGAGCATTCACCACTTCTGGAGGCAGGTTGTTCCACTGGTTAATTGTTCTCACTGTCAGGAAGTTTCTCCTTAGTTCTAGATTGCTTCTCTCCTTGATTAGTTTCCACCCGTTGCTTCTTGTCCTGCCTCCAGGCGCTTTGGAGAATAGCTTGACTCCCTCTTCTTTATGGCAGCCCCTGAGATATTGGAACACTGCTATCATGTCCCCCCTNTACTCTTTCTAAAGTCTCAACATCTTTTTTACATCGCGGTGACCAAAACTGGATGCAGTATTCCAAGTGTGGCCTTACCAAGGCATTGTAAAGTGGTATTAACACTTCACGTGATCTTGATTCTATCCCTCTGTTAATGCAGCCTAGCACTGTGTTGGCCTTTTTGGCAGCTGCAGCACACTGCTGGCTCATATTTAGGCGATTGTCCACTAGGACTCCGAGATCCCTCTCACAGTTACTACTATTGAGCAAGGTGCCACCTATGCTGAACTTGTGCATTTGGTTTTTCTTGCCTAAATGTAGAACCTTGCTTTTTTCACCATTGAATTTCATTTTGTTAGATAGTGCCCAGTGTTCAAGTCTGTCCAGATCCTCCTGTATCTCAAGCCTGTCTTCTGGAGTGTTGGCTATTCCTGCCAGCTTGGTGTCGTCTGCAAATTTGACGAGTTCCCCATCTATCCCCTCGTCCATAAACAAGTCCATAAAATAGTGAGGCTTCCTCTGAAGGCTGTCAGGCAACATTGTTTGACCTATAACATCTAGCATTTATGCTAGGTTGATCCAACATCAAGCAGATTCTACTTCTGTACATTATTTTAATTTCATGTTATGAGCTACAATATTGCAATCGTACTTTTGCTTCCCATTGAAAACAAACCAGCTGTTTCTGAAAGATAAGTTTGAGGAAAGAACTCAAGCTATCTTTGCATATCAAAGTATTCCTTGGCAGGTTTTACCCAATTTCAAATGAAACACTTCATGTAAATATTAATTTCTTGGACTTATTAAAAATAAGATGTATATAAAAATACACCCAAATATCTTATATTTTATGAGAACATTTATAATACAAATGTCTTTAAAACTTAATTCTGTACTATTACTATTTGATAGATAGATGATTTCACAAGGATGCAGTTACTGCAGCGAATTTACTAGTTAAGAGAGCATATCACAAATAGCTATAAGATATCTTCAAGGTCAGTAGTAATATAACTCTTAACACCAGCTGAAAAAATTCTAGTGGGAAAACATTTTATAAGCTTCCTGTAAGCATCTAATTGGCCACTGGGGGAAAAGGATGCCAGACTAGGTGGGCCTTTGATCTGATCCAGCAGGACATCCATATACTGACCCTATGGTAGATCTTCACAAGGAAAGAAAATTTTGCAATGTAAAATTTGCCTTTACAGTATTTTCCCTCTTCTTCTTTAACAGGCGAAGACCATTACAATTAATGTTCTTGTTGTAAGTCCTCTTCTGTCCAAGAACACCGAATGCAGACATTTTTGCAATGTTCACCCATAAATGTTGATTTTGTGAAGGAATCTTTGACCAATGTGAGAAAAGCGTCACTTGGGATTTTGGTATTTGTGCTATCCATTGCACTTCTGCTATTGAAATCCAAAACACTTTCCCTGAAGTGCAGTTGCCCAGACTCATTCAGTATCCACTCAACACTCAGCAGCTGCTCTTATCAAGCAACAATATTGAGTTTGCTTATTAAAGGACATGACAGCAGTCACAATGGTTTTTAAAAGATCGTGTCACTTGTTTCTTGCCTGCAAGGCTAACATTATGCCAAATATAGAACACTGTATATGTATCATGCATATACATATGATCAAAATTGTACACAGATATGCATTAATTTAGTCTGTATGGTGCCTTATCACAGTACAAACATGAAATCTGTCTCCTAACTATTTCACCTATAGAACCATGGAGCTCTCAAACAGTCTACCATCAAGATAGTAACTGTGCTCAGACCTGCTTCACTAAATCAGGCATCTTCAAATATTTTTTTTTATTCCCAGAAAATTATTCTAATGGGGGAAAAAACTTTAATGAATTGAAGTTTTGACTTTGGTAAAAAAACTATTCTCCTTTCTCGCTTTGATCCTTTTTCAACAGACGTTTTGCTGCGGGATAATCTGGAAAAAGATTTTTGGCGTTCATATATTATCGCTTTTTATCTCCCTTCTCATCCCTGAAGCTATTCTCATTTGCTTTTTATAGTAATGTGCGTGAGAGTGATTTGGGCTGCCTGAATTGTATAGTTAGAAGAGTGAGAGGCTGTTTTTGAACAATAATATACTCTAATATTGTATTTATTGTATATTTGATTTGTACAGCCATCCATGATTAAAGTGAAACTTCTTATGAGCACAAAGAATATACTTCCGATTTCAGGTGTGTAATGCTCACACCTCTATCTTGGGATGATAGAATTTCTAGTTTATTATATCTGGTAGATCTTGGTCTGAAGAAGGCTGAATTAAGCACAAGCATTTATATTAGATTATCATATGGATACTACTTCCGTTTTGGTAAGCAGTATAATTTTTTGAGAGCATCTAACTTATTAACGAGGGTAGTTGGGATGGTATTAAGTAAATGGATTCTCCCATTTTTGAGAAAATAACTAGGAAAAGATCGGGGTTAACTTCAATAATCCAGTAAGAAACCAGGTTGGTCTGAACAAAAGAAGGAAGCTAACTGTAGCTGCAGGAATGCATAGTATCATCCTCTATTCGTATACAGCCCATGAGAAAAACAGCTTCCAACTGTATTTTCCTTCTGTGAGCAAAAAGAAAAAAAAAAGAAAGAAAGAAACGAAGAAGAAAAAAATGTTTTCTGACCTGTGCCAGTTCAAGTGGTGTGGTCCAATTTGCCTGCTGTGCTTCATTTCCCTGTAAGTGAATACCGGTATCTTCTCTCCAATTGGCTGTTTTCTCCACCAGTCATGATTCTGGCTTTTTCACGGCCTTTTCATTTTTCTTTTTCCCCAAATTCATCAACAGAAGTGCAAAACATAACTTAAAAATAAAGAGTTTACAGATGAAACTATGAAATGATGCATTGTCAAGTTTATTCATGGAAAACAGATAAAATTTGACATGAGTTTTGCAACTTTCCCTTTCTAGCCCAAATGATACAAAAAGCAGTATATGTCCCTTCCTCCCTCCCTCCCTCCCTCCCTCCCTCTCTCTCTCTCTCGCTGCCTCCCTCCCTCTTTCCTTCTGACAACATTACACCAGCCCTGTGGCCAAAGCACAGAAGGGTTTGAAATCTGGAAAGAATTTTTTTAAGCCAGCTTCATATCCAAATGACTAATACATAGAGAATAACCAGTTTAAGATCACTATTGAAAAGCCATTGTTTGTATTTATTACCTCTCTTACGAATATCGCTTTTCCTGCCTTGCTAAATTTATTTTGGCTCCAAAAATTTGCATCCAAATCAACTCATTCCAACAAAAAAATCTATGGTTTCCCTATTTTTAATTTTCATTATGCCCTACACAACCTCTTTCTTCAGTAGTAAAGGTTTTCACCATTTGTAATTCTCATTAAAAATCTCACTTCTTAGTTTTATTTCATTGCCTTATTCTGAGTTCATTTCAGTTCATAATGATTGCTTTTCTCTGCTTCGAGAAATATATCTTCCTTTTCACTTGCGTGAAGAAAGGGATGGAGTAACAATATCCAATAATTGCCAACTTAAGCAAGCTTTGAGACTGTTTATGTGCTGTTTTGGGGAGTGAGATTTGGAAAAGGTGTGGTGATAGAAAAAGTGAGGAAGTTATGCTTTGGAGTGGGTGGGAAATTATCTTATAACTGCTAATCAATCAGCAGGGATTACAGGGGAGAGAAAAGAGGTATGCTGGTTTGACCTAAGTCCAATTTTTTCTCTCTCTCACTTTCCCTTAAGATATGCAATCTCTTCTACTCACAATCAGGGTAGCAATTAAAAACATTAGCTAAATGGAGCATTCATATACTAGCCTGCACTATACAAGTTGAATACCAATAAATGAGGTCATGGGAAAAATACTCATCCAGGGCTGTGCTAGATAATTGTCGTTCCTTTTTTGGAGCTTAATGTGACTGATTATATAGTTTATGTGTGTAGAAAAACATAGTCAGTTTGAAATGGTAACAGTTTCTCTGTAAGATTTCTGACCTCTCCAAGCGAGAAAGAAGCCTGTACTGACAATTTTGACTCAAGGGCCAGTTGGTCAGATGTGCCACAAGGCACGTTTTCCACGCTCTTTTTCATACCATAAGTGAATGTATGAAATATCACGTTCCGTGTAAAAAGGCCACAGATCTTAACTTAAAGGACTATGGTTTGTTTAAACTAGGGCTAGTAATCGCAAGCCAGATTTATAGCCTGAAAGCAAACAACCCCAGCTCTTTAAGTTTAGTCAACACTGAAATGAAGTGTACTCTTCTCTTTTCCTGTTTTAGGTGTGAAATAGGACAAGCAGAAATATACAAACCAAGGTCATTCATCCAGTAGGAAAACATCAGAGCCACTACAGTCTAAGCAAATAAAAGCCTGGCTCAAGTTCAATATTTTAGGGAGCAGATTCTAGGAATAAAATGGATGAACCGTTATAACATATAAAAAATGGTTACAGGAATTGGATATGTCTAGTCCAGGGGTAGGCAACCTCAGCTCTTTTATGACTCATGGAGTTCAACTCCCAGAATTCCTGAGTCAGCTATGCTGACTCAGGAATTCTGGGAGTTGAACTCCATGAGTCATAAAAGAGCCGAGGTTGCCTACCCCTGGTCTAGTCTACTGAAAAGAAGGACTAGAGGTGACATGATAGCAGTGCCCCAATATCTAAGGGGCTGCCACAAAGGCAAGGGGGTCAAACTATTTTCCAAATCACCAAAAGGCAAGAAAAAAAACAACGGTTGGAAACTAACCAAGGAGAGAAGCAGCCTAGAACTAAGGAGAAATTTCCTAATAGTGAGAACAATCAACCAATGGAATAGCTTGCTTTCAGAAGTTGTGGGTGCTCCATCACTGGAGGCTTTCAAAAAGAGACGGCACAACCATCTATCTGAAATGTATAGCATCTCCTACTCGAGCAGGAGGTTGGACTAGGAGACCTCCAAAGTCCCTTCCATCTCTATTATTCTATGTTCTATGTAAGTTTTCTTGGGTGAGAAGGACATAAAGGTGACTGATGATGATGATGATGATGATTTTACCAAATTATCTTATCTTAGCTCTGCCATAATTAGTGTCTTCCACATGCACACAATTTGCTCCCCCAACTGCTGCCAAGTTCTGTGTATGTAGCCATATTGGCCCTAATCCAGACATGTCAAACACAAGGCCCGGGGTCCGGATGCGGCCCGCGAAGTGGTTTCATATGGTCCGCGAAGCCATCCTGGAAACAGTGAGGGAACGGCCCCCACTGCCTTGGCTCTGGCCCAGGCCAGCCGGGAGCCAATGTACAATTTTGTGGTGGCCATCTTGGCACTTGCCCCAGTGGATCATGCCTTGGCACTTGCCCCGGTCCCACCCCCTTCTGCGAGAGACCCTCAAATCTGTCCCATTCCTGCCCAGGCCCCCACAGGCACCCTTGACACGAATGATGTAGAACTGGCCACGCCCACCCAGTAGGCCATACCCACTCCATCCACGCCCACCCAGTAGGCTGCACCCACTCTGGCCACACCCACCCGGCCCCCCAAGGGCAACCACAATGCTGATGCGGCCCTCAGTGAAATTGAGTTTGACACCCCTGCCCTAATCAATCAATTTTGGGGTAATTTAAGATACTTAAGATACTCTCTTTTGTAATAAATGTATTAGGTGGAAAACTAAAAAAAAAAAAGACATATTTGCGGCCCGCATCCACATCTTCTCAATATTTTGGTGATATGCTCAAAAGGCAAGCGTTCTATAATACTTATAAAAATAGGTATTTGCAAGCATAAATTGTGTTTATTTTTTAAAAAACATATGGAAAGGAAAAACTGTCTGGAGCCATGCCATGCATCCTAATTTTAAAAGAGAAAAATCATGTGTTCATTAGCTTCAACAAAATCTGAATTAGCAGTAGAAGACATCAGTATCATGAAAACAGGTGTCTGTTTTCTTACATGCACATAATATAGTTGCAATATCATGGTGGGATTTCATTTTAGTGCTAAATTGTTGAAAATAATGTCTGGCTACCAATTTAGCCTCACTTAGGGGATCCCTAAGACTTCAAATGGAGCTTTCTTTTGTCCAACACTGCTAGAGTCTGTTAATTTAGAGAAGAAGAGTTAATTTAGAGACCTTTGTATGCAAAATTATCTTCTAGTGACTGAATTATACTTTAATTGCATCAACAAAAATCAGTGAATGAAAGCATGAGTTTATTTTTGCCTACAAAATGATTTGAATTCTGTTTTTCCCCATTTGTTTTCTATTTCTATTCATGCAAATAAACATCACATCTACAGTAATTGATTGGATATTGACTCCAGTGATTTGGGTCCTACTTAAGGATCTAAGAATCATGGAGGTATTGACTTAAAATGTATGCTGTTCCAAATGGCTGCCTCGTCTGCAAAATTAGGGGTGTCAAATTCAGTAAGTTTAAAACCTGCAAGCATTTGGTGAACCTGTTTGGTATTGCATCAAGAATTCCAATTAAAATTAGTACGAGAATATTTTTTTCCTTCCAATTCCAACTTGGGCTTTTGTTTTTTTGATAATAATGTCCTAAATAAATAATAAGAAAAACAACGAACACTGTTTCTTGATCCCATTTTGTTGAATGTATTGGATTGTTCCAATATTATGGTGGTCTCACAAAGCAATTAATTTGTGCTCCCTCTAATCAGGACAGCACTATCAGAAAAAATCCCTAATAATTTAATTTAATTTAATTGACAATAGGGCTATCCATTCAGGAAGATTCTGGGTACCTTACAAAATCAATAAAATGAGTAAAACAATTGAAACAGCCTAAACTAAAAGAACAAACAATACAAAAAAAAAACAATACAACAGGTTATCAACCAATAAATGACATCCACGTTAACACCCCCAAGCCTGAGAACCAGGATTTTTTAAAAATAACTTTGGCATTCATTCTTTTAGGGTAAAATTAAATGAATGGACTAGACCAGTGATGGTGAACCTTTTAGAGACCGAGTGCCCAAAAACTGGCCCCTCCCCTGCTCCACCCTCTGCCCCGGTCCCATCCCGCCTGCCTGCAGAGCCACTCACCGCCTCCAGGGCCCGCCACAGATCGTCCAGGCAGCCCAGCAGTGCCATGGCAGCCACGCCCTCTGCCCGCGCCCCGCAGCATCAACTATGCGCAATGGGGTGTGAGGGCAGAGTCTTGTCTACGTTGCCTGGCTGCCATGTCCTTGGCTGCGCTGCTTCGCATGGGCCATGCTCGGGGGTGACTCTCCTCTAGAGGGGCTGCTGGTGAGGAGGGGGTCACAGGGGGAGGCAAGGCTGGGGCAACGGCACATGTGCCCACAGAGAGGGCTCCGAGTGCCGCCTCTGGCATGCGTGCCATAGATTCGCCACCACTGGACTAAACTAAAAGTAGAAAAAAAATGTATGTATGTATATATGTATATATGTATGTATGTATGTATTTGTAAAATTTATTGGTCTCCCATCTTACCACAGGGTAACTCTGGGCAGCTTACAATATTTAATTTCTGAATATCTTCACCAGAAACTCATGCAGTCTAGTTGGTACTCACCATAATACTTAAACAGAATTTTCCTTTTGTGATATAGCAAAATATCTTGGAATATCTGATCATGACATTGAAAAACAAGGATGGGCTATTATCTTATCCTTTCCTTGTGAGTTTCCCAATTCCATATTTAGAAACAGCATATTGAATTAGTTACATGTTAGTTAGTCCAGCTATTTTATTTATTTTACATATTTCTATCTCACTGCAATCGAAAAGACTCTTAGTGGCTTACCTAACTAATTAGAGCAACCACTGTAAAAACTTCTCAAAAGGAAAACAAAAACACTCCAACCAAACCCAAAAATGAGAACAAGTAAAGTACATGTTTGATATGGCATTATGAAATCAGGGAAAAGTTCTTCAAAACAATGCTGTCTTGAACAGCTTCTGAAACATCCACAAGGAGAAGTTACTTAACGTTTCTGGGAGATTCTTCTACAGCATTGGTGCTGCCAAAGAAAAGCAGCACCTTTTCACTTCAGTCTGCCCCCCTGACTTTTCCCCAAATGTGGGTTTATTTAAAAATTCTCTCTACTTAATCTAATCAGTCAGCCTGGTTCTGATTGGAGTAGGAAAGCTTGCAGGTATCCAGAAACCAAGCCATAAAGGGCTTTACTGGAAGGACTCACTGGAGAAGAGCCTAATGCTGGGAAAGATTGAGGGCAATAGAAGAAGGGGATGACAGAAAATGAGGTGGCTGGATGGAGTCACTGAAGCAGTAGATGTGAGCTTAAATGGACTCCAGAAGATGGTAGAGGACAGGAAGGCCTTGAGGAACATTGTCCATGGGGTCACGATGGGTTGGACACGACTTTGCAACTAACAACAACAAAAATTAATTGTACCTGGAAACCAATTGATAATCAATTCTGATGCAATGTGTCTATGAGGGGAGAGGTGATGTGATGGATTACAATAATACAGGAAGGAGAAATTACATTCCAAGGACTGGGGCACAGTGCAGAGCTGGATTGGGGGAAGAGATTTAGGACAGCCACTCTCTAGAATCTCCCAGGATACATTCATTAGGGTTACTGGCAAATCTGATATCAGGTCCAGCCCAAGAATAGGTAAGGTAAAGGTTTTCCTTGTCCACTTGTGTCTAACTCTAGGGGGCAATGCTTATCTCCATTTCTTAGCTAAGGGAGACAGCATTCTCTGAAGACTCTTTCTGTGGTCATTGCATGACTATATGCCGAGGTGCATAGAACACTGTTACCTTCCCACCAACATGGTACCTTTTTATCTACTTCCATTTGCATGCTTTCAAACTGCTAGGTTGGCAGGAGCTGGGGCAAGTAATGGAGCTCATCCCATTCCTTGGGTCTCGAACCCAGGCTGTCAACTTTCCAGCTGACAAGTGCAGTGTGTTGAACCATTGAGCCATCGCACCCAAGAATGACATAACACAGTCCAGCCAATGTTTAGTTCTTTATTTACCTTCATCATATAGTCAGAATGTTGACAGCTAAGATTCATTTAGACAGAATCACCAGCAGAAACTGGGTATATGGTCCTACCTGCTGTTTCAGCAGGAAACTTGATTCCAGAAGAACCTCAAGTCATGAACCTGTTCTCTGAGAGATAATAGTTGCCTATCTGGTGGTGACAGAAAACCATGATATATCAATCACAACTAAGGTTCATCTTCAGTCTGTTCTCTCCTATTTGGACTCTGATAGCCTTCAGAGAAAGGATGCCAGACTTGTCTTCTGATCTTGGGTAGTGTCAGCCCCATTAGATAGACCAGACAGGAAATCAATTCCACAGGAAGGCTGCTTTTATTAGATAGGCTATAATAATGTAAATCTTTCATATCTGATTGTGCTGTACTCCCAATAGTTCAGTAATTTAGGGAGGCATCTGCCTGAACCTCTTCCACATGCTATTTTGTTATGAACTTCAGCCCTTTTTACCTAGGTAATGGAGCATGCATATCTCTTTCACAGTAATGTTCCTTACTCTTTAGACCACGTCCCCTGTTGGACTCAGTCCTCCCTCCACCCTGGATAACATACAGTTTTGCTTATGCTAAGATGTCCAAGCCTCATGTTTTGGTGGCAGTTCATGTGAATGAGGTTTTCTTGGGCATTGCAGATGAAACTGGCAGACAAACTGTGGGCCATACACATCTGTTGCATTTTCCATGATCTCTGGTAAGCCTTTCCCCTGAACTAAGCATTTCAAACAGTTTGTGTGCCTAGAGTCCAGAATAGCCTTCATTTCATACTCTTCCTCCTCATCCACCATGACAAGTGGAAATAGAAAAGCACCTCACATAAGCAACAATCAATGGGGATTTTTTCTTTTATTAGTATGTATTAATTTCAATTCAAATATCTGGATCAACAGAACACCCATATTGCTCCAATTATAATAATTCTTCAGATATTTAAAGACAGCCATTGAATCATTTTAAGTATTTCTTCTTCAGGAAAAATAAACTCCTTTAATCTTTTCTCATAAGATTTGATCTCCAAGCTCTTCACCATCTTTTCTTCACATTCCAATTTGCTGATACCCTTCTTAAATCACAGTGTTTCATTATGAACCTAGTGAATTTAACTGTAGAAGAACAGATTGTTATGGTTGCCTTTTTATGGCCTGGATTAGTTCATTTATCATTTTATCATCATCTAGAACTGAATGAGACTTTTAGCTAATGCCCTATCCAGCTGACTCTATGTTTAGCTTTTGATCCACCTCATTTTCACATGCCAACACAGAAGTCATCAGTTCTGTATTTGAATAGCTAATTTTTTCTTCCTACAGGAAGAACTTTTTTTATCTCAATCGTCATTTTGTGGAAATGAATTGAAGCTACAATATAGAAGCTTCTCTTAAATGATTTTGTCTCAGAAGAAGCACAATGGCAGCAAAGTGAATATTTCTGATGCTGTGGGTTTTTTAAAAATTTTTAAAATATTTTCAAGCCTTTTCTTTGTATTATATGTTACTAAAATCTGATTCAATATATATTTATAATTAAATAAGTAAAAATCCTGAGTAGCCACATTTAAACTAATGGATATTTATTTATTTATACTATTTGTACACCATCCCAGCTGTGAGATTTAAGGCAGCATACAATAAAGTAACACAGAACAACAACAGGAGTTTAAATCAAAGAAAATATACATCTTTTCCATGTTATAATACTGTATACGTATACACACTGAGAACTTATGCACCTAAGGTAAATTCATTGTGTATCCAATCATACCTGGTCAATAAACCTGTTCTGTTCTGTTCTGTTCTATTCTGTTCTGTTCTATTCTATTCTCTGATGACCTCCTGCAATCAATCAGTTAGGGCAGTGGTGGCGAACCTATGGCACGCGTGCCAGAGGTGGCACTCAGATCCCTGTCTGTGGGCACGCACACTGCAGCCACTAGCAGCTCGCGCAGGTCCATTAGGCTGCCGCCGCCCGGAGCAGCAGCCCCGCCCAGCACAAAGCAGGCAAAATGGCCGGCTAGCAAGCTCAAGTAGAGATGTTAGAGTATCGAGGTGGCCACGCCTACCTGGCCACACCCACCCAGTCTGCTGTGACCATCCTGGCCACGCCCATCCAGTGGGCCACACACCCCGTCCTCCCTGAGGGAACCACAATGCTGATGCGGCCCTGGCACTTTGCAATAAATAAGTGGGTTTTGGGTTGCGGTTTGGGCACTTGGTCTCTAAAAGGTTCGCCATCACTGAGTTAGAGCAATGGTAAGTTGAGGTGAAGATTTATCTAAGTTTGTCCTTAGTTCAGTGGATTTTCTTCATCCTAAATTAATAATCTTATTTCTGCACAATACCAAACCATGAATTACAGCTATCAGTATATGCCACTATTCAGAGAGTATGAGTTGTGGGTATGCCTAGTAAAAGCCATATAATTACTTCCTTTGCTAACTCCTTCTTCTCTTCCAAAACCCCATCCATTAAAAACCATAGTGCAGCAAACTATATTTTAAAAATCTTCCATATTAAAGTGAGTTATTCAATAGTCTAATTATTTACTGTAGCTGGGGACTGGTGCTGGGGGGGGAGGGCAGGGTGAGGATCGTCAACTTTACAAGTTCTGCATAGCAAAAAGGCATTTTCTTTTTAATATCTTTGAAATGCACCACGCTTTGAAAGTATCTCCTAAATTTCCCCTTTTATTTTTGCCACGCAAAACGTATTAATTCAAATGGGTATAATAGAATTTATCATGTAAACTTTTATTGGACCAGAAAAGCAAACATCTTCAGGTCTTTTTTTTTTTTACAAGTTACAACAGAAAAACAATGTGGAAAGAGCAGATAATTATGCTGACAAAAGTCTTCCCATGCCCCCACCCTGTCCCACATCTGAACATGATGAAATAAATCAAGGTTTATGTTGTACTTAAAGTGGGAGAGAGCGCATGACTAGCATTATCTCATTTACCATTCACAATGTTACCCACAGTAACTGTTCGACTGACTCACACCCATCTGGCATGGTAGGGTTTAATTTGCAAATTCCTAAGCTTAAAGGTGAATTAGCTCCCTGGAATGCATTCAGGAGACATAACAACTGCAATAAATTGTAATTTACCTTTGATCATACAGTTTGTTCTTTCCACTTCTTTTCCTCAGTAGGTCTAAAAATGATCCCCCAGATTAAAAGCTATTGTTGTGTTAGGTAACTACATTTGAAATCTGCTAGGTGACGTGAAGTGAAACTCCTGCACCTGAGATAAGGAGAGATAAAACAAAGAGTTTTGTTCAGGGCTTTTGGGAGCTAGTCCAAAACGAGGTCCGATCCAAATTACAATTTCAACTCATAAAGATGCTTTTCATTTGAGGCAGTAAAACAAATCATTTAAAATGCAATTGTCAGAGTTATTCAGAGGTGATTTCCAACACATTTCTGCTCTTTGTTTTTGGCATTCATGGACAAAACAGAATGGAGGGAAGCAAATTGCGAAATAGGGTGCACTAAATATATATATATATATGTTCTTTTAAGTGAGCATTCTCCTCGTGGGCTTCCCCTCCTGGAAAGGGAATAGTAATAATTTATTAGTAATAGTAATAACAATTGACATTACAGGTAGTCCTCAACGTATGACCACAGCTGAGACCAACATTTCCATTGCTAAGTGAAACAATTGTTAAGTGAGTTTGCCCCCATTTTACGGCTTTTCTTGCCACAGTCATTAAGTGAATCACAGTAGTTGTTAAATTAGTCAAACTGTTGTTAAGTGAGTCTGGCTTCCCCATTGACTTTGCTTGTCAGAAGGTTGCAAAATGGAATCACATGACCCTGGGACACTGCAACCGTCAGACTTAAACAATGGGCGCTATCTGACAAAATGAAATTCAATGGTGAAAAAGTAGGTTCTACATTTAGGCAAGAAAAACCAAATATACAGATATAATATAGGGGGTACCTTGCTCAATAGTAGTAACTGTGAGAGGGATCACGGAGTCCTAGTGGACAATCACTTAAATATGAGCCAGTAGTGTGCTGCAGCTACCAAACCAGTGCTAGGCTGCATTAACAGAGGGACAGAATCAAGATCACGTGAAGTATTAATACCACTTTACAATGCCTTGGTAAGGCCACACTTGGAATACTGCATCCAGTTTTGGTCACCACAATGTAAAAAAGATGTTGAGACTCTAGAAAGAGTACAGAGAAGAGCAACACAGATGATTAGGGGACTGGAGGCTAAAACATATAAGGAACAGTTATTGGAATTGGGTATGTCTAGTTTAATGAAGAGAAGGACGAGGGGTAACATGATAGCAGTGTTCCAATATCTCAGGGGCTGCCCCAAAGAAGAGGGAGTCAAGCTATTCTCCAAAGCACCTGAAGGCAGGACAAGAAGCAACAGATGGAAACTAATCAAGGAGAGAAGAAACCTAGAACTAAGGAGAAATTTCCTGACAGTTAGATCAATCAATCAGTGGAACAACTTGCCTCCAGAAGCTGTGAATGCTCCAACACTGGAAGTTTTTAAGAAGAGACTGGACAGCCATTTGTCTGAAATGGTATAGGGTTTCCTGCCTGAGCAGGGGGTTGGACTAGATGACCTCCAAGGTCCCTTCCAACTCTATTATTATTATTATTATTATTATTATTATTATTATTATTATTATTATTATTATTATTATTATTATTAATAATAATAATAATAAATTGCCAAGAATTTGAATTGTGATCACATGACCATGGGAAAGCTACAAGGTCATAAGTGTGAAAACTGGTCATACATCACTTTTTCAGTACCGTTGTAACTTTGAAAGGTCACTAAATGAACTGTTGTAAGTCGAGGACTACCTGTAGTCACTTTATCTTCCATAGATTCAATATTTTAATTTTATTAATTACAAATATAGTTCTTAAATATACTATAAATCAAACTAAGAACAACAAATGCAATTCAGGTCATAAGCCAATGCAATTTAAGTCAAAATATATTTACAGTAGATACAGATCTAACTTTTTTGCGGGCATCTGTAATAGATCTTACTCCAGGCATATTATCGTTCTCCAGATGTTGTTGAATAATAGTGTCCAGCACCCTTTCCCCCTTGGCCATGCCAGCTGGGATGAAGAACTGAAATTTTGCATCATCTGGAGAGCCTGGCTTATTCAATCTTCCACAAGTCATTTTGCCCCTTATGAATATAGTGGCACCTGTATCAACCACCAATGATGTCAACAATGATACTTCTGCAGTGATATAATCCTGCAGATGCTGCAGTGACATACTTGTGTCTGGATTATTAACTCAAACTTAGTTGCTGCATTTGCACAATGACATTACACATATGTCGTCATCTGCTGACATCCGGGTGGCAGCTAATACCGAATCCATCTAGCTCAGTCTCATTATCAGTTAACTTTTCAGCCTTTTTAACCTAGATTCCCCGAAGATACTGAAAAATGAACCCTGGTCTTTTTCCATGTCAAGCAAGTACTGTACTAATGAGTTACAACAGTTTGCAGTAATAGAATAATGTTCACTTGAGCGATGTTGCCATATTTAATTCTGAGATGATCTTACTAAACAGAACAAAATATATAAGATGCTACTAATAATGTCCAGGAAATGGAGAGAGAATCCTATGAAACATTTTCCCCACAAAATGTTATCAAATGCTTTCTTTTGTAGAGTAAGGGTTGCATTCTGTTCTGTCATCTGTCACAAGGCAACATTTCTTTCTTCCCTAAGGTATCTTGTCTTCAACTGAAGGTTAGCCAGGGTCTGAAGCAGCGGTTCTCAACCTATGGGTCGCGACCCCATTTGGGGTCGATCGACCATTTCACGGGGGTCGCCAAGCAAGGCTGTCCGCCATTTTTTTCCCCTTTTCCGGTGGGTGCCTTACCTCCCTTGGGCTGGGCCAGCTGGTGGTCGGCCAGCTACGCCTCGGCCGGCGCAGGGGGCGGAACCACGCATGCACGGCGCTCCCAGGCAGGGAAAGTCCTCAACTTACGACCGGTTGGGGGTCGCGGCATTAAAAAAGTTGAGAACCACTGGTCTGAAGGAACATTTTCTTTCCCAGGCACTTTTTCTAGCACTGGGTTCTACTTTGCAGTGATAGGGAGAAGGGCAAGGGGGGGGGGAATCTCTGGATTGTTTACTGACACAGCTCAATCTCAAGCTTCTTGGAACTCAGTTTATATTTACTATTTGCAACATTAGTAGTAAAGCCTGGGCAAGGTGCCCTGGGTGTCATATTCAGCTTCTTGCAACTTTCAGTCATGCTAAATTTCATCCCAGTGCCCTTCTAGTATTTGAAACATTCCTTTTTTTACAAACATCAAGGCAAATGAAAAGAAATAAAACCAACAAACATCTGGCAGCCTGATCAGGTCAAGTTAACTAATTTTGATACAGCATCTTTGACCTTCAGCAGTTCTATCTTTCAGGTGCTCTTTTGACCTTGGTTTGGTACTTAGTTCAGCAACTGATGAAACAATGAAGCAATGCTTGTTTAACTCTGACAAGCAAACAGAGCAATGGAGAAACCCGATAGATGAGGTTGCCATATGGATGGACATTATGATTTCATCATCATCATCATCATCATCATCATCATCATCATCATCATCGGAGGAGGAGGAGGAGGAGGAGGAGGAATTGAAAAGTGGCTAATACCTGGGAAAACCTATCTAATAATGAAAAATTCAGGAAATTTCTCCTTAGTTCTAGGTTGCTTCTCTCCTTAATTAGTTTCCATCCATTGCTTCTTGTCCTGCCTTCAGGCGCCTTGGAAAATAGCTTGACTCCCTCTTCTTTGTGGCAAATATTGGAACACTGCTATCATGTCCCCCCTTGTCCTTCTCTTCATTAAACTAGACATACCCAATTCCAGCAACCGTTCCTTATATGTTTTAGCCTCCAGTCCCCGAATCATCTTTGTTGCTCTTCTCTGTACTCTTTCTAGAGTCTCAACATCTTTTTTACATCGTGGTGACCAAAACTGGATGCAGTATTCCAAGTGTGGCCTTACCAAGGCATTGTAAAGTGGTATTAATACTTCACGTGATCTTGATTCTATCCCTCTGTTAATGCAGCCTAGCNCTGTGTTGGCTTTTTTGGCAGCTGCAGCACACTGCTGGCTCATATTTAAATGATTGTCCACTAGGACTCCGAGATCCCTCTCACAGTTACTACTATTGAGCAAGGTCATCTAGTCCAACCCCCTGCTCAGGCAGGAAACCCTGTACCATTTCAGACAAATGGTTGTCCAAAATCTTCTTAAAAACTTCCAGTGTTGGAGCACCCACAACTTCTGGCAGCAAGTCGTCCCACTGATTAATTGTTCTAACTGGCAGGAAATTTCTCCTTAGTTCTAGGTTGCTTCACTCTTGATTAGTTTCTGTCTATTGCTTTTTTGGCAGTTGCAACATGCTGCTGGTCATATTTAAGTGATTGTCCACTAGGACTCCGAGATCCCTCTCACAGTTACCGTACTACTATTGAGCAAGGTACCCCCTAGTGATTGAGGATAGTGTGATTCCTCATATTGCTTATGAGACAGGCCTGTGGGTAACATGCAGATATTTAAGAAATAGTTTTTGTGTTCCCCTAACTCCCATCAAAGCAGTTCCAGCCCCATCTTTATATTGAAGATAGGAAAAGCTCAACAACAGCAACAAGCACAACTTCTATCAGCTGACAATCCTAATTTAAAACAATCTTATGATGTTTGTAAGACATGCAGTTAAGCAATCATCTTCTCTGACTGAACAGATCTAGAAAGGAATGCTGTTTGGCTAACTGTCAAGGAATGACTTAAACTAAACAGTTAACTTTTACTACTTATGCCCTTATGAGATGGATTTATACCACATGAGATGGACTTTGTCCATCTCGCCCCCAACCCAGGGCTTTTTCTTTAATACTCTAAGGCAGCGTTTCTCAACCTTAGCAAATTTAAGATGTGTGGACTTCAACTGCCAGATTTCCTCAGCCAGCATGATGAAACACTGCTCTAAAGAATTTCAAAGTTTATGGAGGCCATTCTGCTTCCTAAATTTTGTTTTAGCTTGTTGTCAGCCTAAACTAGGTTTCTTTAATTTGTTTGCTTCATGGTTCCAGAATACCCAGGCAGCACTGGCTAGAAAATCTGAAATACAATACATCTGGAGAACATCTGACTAGGGAAAAGTAGCAGCACTGTAGCAGGGCAAGGGGTTTATGTTGTACAAGAAGAAAACTAGTACCCACCATATTTTATGAACTACTGTTGTCATCTCTGGTTCCTTCTTGCTGGTTCATGGGGGGAATTAAAACCCAAAAGACCTGTAGAGTATCAGTAGTGAGGAATGAATAAAGTTGCTTAATCTAAGAAACAGTTTAGTCTGACCTGAACAGTTTTCTAAAAATCCTGGTTCATTATACAGCTCATCTGATATTTGGACAGCTGCTGCTAGTTTAGGTCTTCTGACTTAATCTAAGTGGTAGTGCAGTTTTTGAGAGCTGTTAATCATTAATAGTTAATAGCTTTTCATTGTTGCCTGACATCATTATTGCAAAATCTCTTTAGCACAGCCTCCTGCCAGCAGTCACATATTTTTTAAGCATCTGGACTGGCTGGTTCCAATAGATGTCTTGGCCACATTGAATTTCCTCACTACTTTCAATTTTATAGCTTTAAAAAAAAAGCTTCCCCCAACTTGGTGCTCCATAGATGGAAATAATGGAAATTGTATTTCTGACATATCTACATGGCATCAAGGTGGCAAAGCCTATCTTCAAAAACTAAATGATTTCAATTTGTGGTGTTGCTACTTCACTATTCCATTTTTCCCCATCAGAGCTCATGTTGAGCTTTCTTAAACTTCCTTATCCAGTGCCTCCAGTAGCAAACTACTAGCCATGACTATTAATGTCTTCCAAGAATAGTATCTAAGATGTGTGTGGTACTTCATGGAATTCACCATAGTTCACCATATATAATCACTGCAAAGCCTAGTACTGCTATCCAGGAGAATGTGAACATCTTTAAAATGGCACATAGAGTTATTAAAGCTTTATTTGAATGCTTCTTTGAAGCAAAGCATCACTCTCCTTCAAAATCTGGATCAAAAATAGGATCTTTGGGATAGATAAGGAGCTTTTGTAAAAGCTTATTGATTAATGAAATGTACATTCAGCGAGATATTTAATGAAAATTAGTGTTAGAAATGTACTAATGAGATTATAATAATTTAAACAGATAGAGAGTGTTAGTTTTGATTTAAGCATTTAATTTATATACAGCGATATATTAATGAATGAATTGGTTATAGGATTGCACTAATTTGATTATTATATTGATATTGAGCGGTTGAAAGTTTTTATTGACTAAGGTAATTTATATTTAGATATATCAATGAATGACTGTATTTGAATCTACTTGATTATAATATTCTACATAGATAGAGAGGGAAATTTTAAGAAACATTGTGTGAACTGTATTTATATAATGTTATTGTTTCTTTTGTAATTGACCACCATATCTCCACGCTGGCTCTTAAGCTTTTGTTGGTGTAAAATGGAAAAATAATAAAAATTGTTTGAAAAAAAAATCTGGATCAAAATGGTTGTCAAAGGGCCTCTTGAATTGTATGCACTCAGTGCACCTTTCCCACTGGATCAAAAAGCCAGCCAGATCTGGTTGACTTGCTTCAACACTTCAAATGAAGGTGTCAAAGCACTCTGATATTCTTGACAGTCTGAATTGCCTTGAATCCAATTACTGCAACTATCCAGATCAAAGTGAATGCTTTGAGGCAGGGCTGATCCATTTCTGAAGGGCCTACTTTCTACATTTCGCAGGTAGAAGTTGAAGATTAAGAGACAACACCTTACCTAACACATTCCCCCAAAATCAAGGCATTGTGGAATCCTTGATGTTCTGTGAGCATGGTTGTTTGCAAGCAAACAACAAACTCAGAGAGCACCAAGGACTCCCAAATTCAACCCTGAGCTACATATATTCTGTTCTCCTGGAATGAAAACATTATTAAGGTTTGATCTGGGAATTTGTGACACAACGCATCTTGCTGAAGCTAAATCAGATTAGTTTGTTTAGTGTGTGCATAGAAGACATTTATGTCTATGTGTGTGTGTGTAACTGCTTTTAAAATAATAGACAAAGCGAAAGGAACAAAACACAAAAATACACTATAAAATTAATGTGCTTAAAAATAAGTGAAAAAATGTAACAGAAAACTGGAAAAATAAGATACAGAGTATAATATGCTGTTAAAATAGTTACAATTCTATATATAATTATCTAATACAAATGTATGTGCATGTGCATATTTCTAATACTTATAAGGGTATCATGTTTTTTAAATACTGTGTTTTGTATTTTTATATTTCCTTATATTTATCCATATAAATTCTACGTCAATAGGCAATCTGCTCATAAATAGCAAATGTAATCAATGGGGCCATACATTTATCTTTCCAATATTGCAATATCAATCTTTTGTTTATAATAAGAGCACTGAAAATCTGATTGTCAAAGGTATGTAATTCAAGGGAATATTATCACATTTATGTAGTCCACCACTACTTGCTAAGCATAGGACATTGTAAAAAAATTTTGAAGCATTGTCCTCATTACATCTCCAGCAAAGTGCTATCTTAGATAATCCTTTTCTATACTGAATCCTTTTCTGGTGTCTGGATAGAAGACTATCTAGCAATCTCATGTATTGAGCCATTTTGTCAAGGTCATAATGACTCAAAATAAGATCAGTTTAAATCAATAATTAAATACCTTAAAATGCAATATGAGCTGAATTATAAAAGTACATTTCTAATCTGTTAAAACTAAGTGTATGCTAGACATCATTTGTAAATCTTGCCACAGATTGTGACAAAAGAAACATGGAAACAATAATAAAAAACATAAATGCTATTCAGAACGTTTTCAAATAATATCGCAGTCATCACTCTGTAATCAACACCAGCCTGTTTGTGTCAAAAACAATATTTCAAACTCTAATATTTTATAACACTTGCAAAATCTTGGCAAAGTTGGGCAAAATTTTCCTCAAAGCTAATTTTACAATTCCTAGAAATTATTGACAAATTGGCCTGTTCATTTTTCGTTTGGAGACGGTATGATGAGGAGCTTAAAATGATGTCTTGAGAGGAGAAGGCTGGTTTAATATGGTGTTGGCATAATGCATTAACCTTTTTCTATGTGCCATTTTTCCATGCTAAATCTTCCCAGCATACATCGAGAAAAAGAGTGCAAACAATATCTATCTTTTCTCCTTGTTCTATCTACAGAAGTAACTGAAGCTTAGCCCACTTTACTAGCATTAATGCTCCATATTATTGCTCCAAATTATATATTTTGGTTGGCTCTTTCATGTCTTTTAAATGCAAACTTTGGCCCAGGGCTGCATGTCGACCAAAAAACCTAGATATGAACCCCTCCGCCCCATCTAGCCTAGCTCCCAAATTGGAAAAACGATGAAAATTATTAAATATCCAAGGAACATTCATATTAATGGGTTTTTTTAACATGTAGTGAATGAAATCAAATTCAATTCTCCTCTTAGTCCTGTCCATTTATTTTATCTTGGTTCCACCCATTTCTAAATTACCTAGCTAATCCCAGCTGGCCTTGAAAAAGCTAAGTAGGCAAATACTTGAATGAGAACCACCAGGAATTACTAGCAGTATAGAATAAAAAAAATTAATCATCATCATTCTAGAAGGCAATACGACTTTCAAGAAAACTACATGAATATGTCTAAATATACATTAGGATTTGGGCTTGACTTAAGAAAATCTTTGCATTTTTTTTAAAAAACACCCATTTAGCAGCCCCAAAATGCCATTCAAATGGGTCTTTGTCAAAAGATTAACTGTTGTGGCATGGCAACTATTAGCACCAGGAATTGTTAGAGTTTGAATGAGCTTATCAAGTTTATATTGGATGCCATTTAAGGAAACTAAGATGGCCACATCTGTGGAACCTGTAAGTAGACAAAGCTCTCCTAGAGCCTTTGATATGGACTCCGATGAGTGATTTTTGTGTGGCCTTTCCTTTCTATTCCCTCTAATATTTTGTGGCTTATGGCAACTAGGACTATAACAAATCTTGTTGGGTGATATGGAGGTGGGCAAGTATTATCTTTTCTCAACCTCCTCCAGAGAGAAAGTAGAGTCTTTCTTGAAGTAGCAAGCTTGTTCTTAAGCAAAGGGATACTTACAACTGTGTGAGAATCATGGTGTGATAGGAAAGAGACGGTTTTTGTTGTTTTCCCACTTTTTTATTTATTACAATCTTGAACTGCATATGTCTGGGCTATTTCTCAATTGCTTCTTTCCTTTAGTGGTCACCTCCAAAGTAATCTATTTTAATTCTTCCTTGGCTTGGTTATTTTTTTCTTTCGTAATGATATCACTACCAACCCAGTTTTAACTACAGGACCCTTTATTTTGTTCCTTCTCACGTGGTCTTAATTAAGAATGTCATATGGTATCACCTTTTTTTAAAAAAAACAACCACCCAGATTTTTACTGTTGCGCTAGTGATTTTTTTTTAAATTAAAAAATGACCATGGAGGGCAGGGACCAATAACAGGAGGGGAGGGAGCTTCCCTACCACACTGCAGAAGAGCCAATTGAGTGGGCGGATTGGCATCAATCAAAAGCTTATGCAACCCCATTTTAAACAAAACAGAAGGCAGCAGGGATTACAGTTGTATATGTCCTGCAGTTTAGCTCTATGTCGTTATTATTCTGCCTGGACATGTTTACTTGTTTTTAAAAGAACTCTTTTGTTGTTGCCACACACACACACAAAAAGACCCCAGAGAGCTTTTCAAATAGAAATGCCATGATCTAAACCATTGTATTCTGCCTGCAAATCATGTGTTAATCCTAATAGACAGGGTACATATCTAAAATAAGCCTCTGTCAAAAATGCTCTTGACATTTACTTGTAAATCTCAAAGTGAAGAAGCTGCTGTGGGACATATCCTAGGAAATACATAACGCAGAGACTTATAGTTCTCATCCGTGCTTATCTTTCCTGCTATTCCATTCAAGTGGCCTTTTGCTATCACAATGGCCTTTTGCAGGAGGCCCAGAATGGCTATTTTGGGGATTAAGGTAGTGGAAAGTTCCATCTTCTCTACTGTCATCCAATGATGTGTTAAGTTTATTTGAAACTAATTCTTGCCCTTTCCAGCCTATCATTCTCCTGGTTTTGCTAAATAACTATCCCCAGAATCGTTGACTTTTGCTAGGCTAGCTGGAATTGATGGAACTATAGCTGAGCAGTATCTGGAGAGCTACTGGAACCTGGTAGATTGCCATTGAACTGAGAACTAAGTAATGGGCTTAAAATCTAGCAGGTTTGTCAGAAGGAAGGGAATTGGGTGATTGGGTTTTGGTTGGACAGGACTTAAACTGGAAGAAGTCAGAATTTACAAACAACAACAACCCTTGAACATCTCACAGAGAGAAACATATATTCTATCAACCCCCACACTACAATGCCTCTAGGAAATCAAAGACCTACAAATAGAAAATGAAATTATTGTCCCATTCAATGTCAGAACACTGTTTACATCCATAGACTGAGAAGTAGTGAAATAATGTGTGGCAACAGTACTACACAACATACTCAACCTAACCAAATGCACTAAGATAGAAATACCTAGAATCAAGAACGTCATCAACTCTGTTTCACTACCTATGTTCAGTTTGATGGACCAATATGCCAACAAACCAGAGGAATATCCATGGGATCACTACTCTCAGGACTCTACTGAGAAACAGTATTCAGAAACTATAGCACTCCTCTGACTATGGAGATTCCCAGTCACTCAGGTCATGGCTGTCCCAAAGGTGCTTTTTCAAATGGCAACTGGACTTTCTTGTTTTGCTTGAAGACATTTTGCTTCTCAGAACTGAAGAAACTTGTTGGATGAGAAGTGAAATGTCTTCAAGCAAAACAAAGAAAGCCCAGTTGCCTTTTGAAAAAGCACCTTTAGGATGTGGCACTCCTGTGCCTGCAACCAAAAGTATGGCTCTGATATGTAGATGACACCTACATAAATAAAAAAAAGGGACAGCCAGAGAAGGCACATGAAACAATCAACAGCACCTTCAAAGGAATAAAATTCACATGGGAAGAAGAAAATAACAGCATGCTATGCTTCCTGGATATTCTCAACACCAGAGGAAACAACAGCAAGTTAGAAACACAAATCTATCAAAAAACAGTCCACACTAAACAAGTGGTCCATTACCAAGGTAACAACCCAATTTCCCATAAGAGGAGCTGTTTAAGAACATTATTCAGGTGAGCACAAATGCATTGCAGCAACCCAGAACCCACTGGGCATTTCCCCCCCAAAAAAAGTTTTACTTTCTGACAATATTTTGGTGATTATGATAGACCCCTTCAAACTGAATACAAATATAATGTCAGAATGACTATATCACATAGGAATCTTCAGAAATATGTAAGTAACTTTTAATGACTATAATGTGTTTAATCACATGTTTTCAACATGCTGCATGAGTTCAACAGGGCCAAAAATGTTTTGCTGCTGATTTTTGTTTGTACTCGGTGTCCGATGTATCTCGCAGCAGTGTCCAACAATAATCAGCCAGAATTAATATATTCCAGTTGCCCTGATGCCTGTTTTCCATTGTGGCAATATCCTGGTGAAACCTATTACAATGTTTGTCACTGACTGCACCTAAATTTTCAGGAAAGAAGTCCAGGTGTGTGTGAATGCAGAAAATGAATCTTCATGCCTTTGTGTGCTGTAAGAAGATTGTCCACCAACTGAATGTAGTTTGGTGCTCTGTAATTGTCAAGAAAATTGTCAACGACATCCTTGAATGCTTTCCCGCTGATTTTCTCTAGCCCCACTAACAGATCTTCAAACAGCTTGTCATTGATGATGGATCTGATCTGTGGACCAATAAACATGCCTTCCTTAATCTTGGCATCAATAATTCTTGAAAACATCTGTCTCAAATAACAAAAATCTTCACTTTATTTGCTCATCACTTTAACAACATTATTCATCAGTCCCAGTTTTATGTGGAGCAGAGGCAAAGATAACTTTGTTGGCTTAACAAGTGATTCATGTGCCACATTTTTCTCCCTTGGACCCAAATTCTTTCGAAGCGGCCATTCCCTTCTAATGTAATGCAACTCTCTTGCATGGCTATCCTATTTGTATATGTAACAACTGTATTTGGTATATCTGAGCTGCATTCCAAGCATCAGAGCCACTACTTTTAAATCTCCATAGATATTCTGGTTGTACTTAGTATATTGGATGTACTTCAACAACTGTTCCATGTTTTTGTATGTTTCTTTCATGTGTGCAGCATAGCCAACCGATACTGAAGGATGTATATTGTGTAAAAACAGAAAAGTTCTATAATATGGTATGTGGTAGATTAAATTACAAGTTATTTTCATGATTAGAACCAAAAATCTATATTGTTCAAGAAGCAAAAACTTTATTGTCCAGTGACATCAGAAAAAGGAAACAGGCCATCTATGTATGACATTTTCCAACAAAGTGGATATGGGCACCCACTTTATCAAAAAGTGTCTGACCACTCAACTCTCTACAGCACAGCTAACACAAGCTATGAAAAGGATAATAATGCCATACATCAAAAATATCTCAGAGACAACCGATTATTACAACTACAGAGCATCACCACAGCACACAAATCAACTAAAGTCCTCCAAAACATCTTAAGTAAACCAAAAGACCCAGTAGCCAAGTGTACAAAAACTACAATTACTTGTAATTTTTAATAAAATTATTATATAAAAAAGAAGTCAGGGAAGATATAAAAAGCTGTGGAGCTGCAAATCCAGATACTGATATGCACTCAGGAAATAAGAAGAAAATCACCAATGTCTAGGAAACTGTTTCTGTGACACAACAGAACCAAAATATCTTCCCCATTGTGAGCGGAATTGCAGACTGAAAGA
>NW_015386577.1:726624-778763 GCF_001527695.2 Protobothrops mucrosquamatus | reverse complement strand
AATTACTTGTAATTTTTAATAAAATTATTATATAAAAAAGAAGTCAGGGAAGATATAAAAAGCTGTGGAGCTGCAAATCCAGATACTGATATGCACTCAGGAAATAAGAAGAAAATCACCAATGTCTAGGAAACTGTTTCTGTGACACAACAGAACCAAAATATCTTCCCCATTGTGAGCGGAATTGCAGACTGAAAGAAATCATTCATAACTTTCATGTACAGTATGTTTTCGAGAACTTCTTGATATCCTGCCTTTTTCATTTCAGATTGTGATGTTCAGGTGATTCTTGTTTACTGGTCCATTGCATTGCAGGATTAATTTTTTTCTGCTTAGCCCCAGCATTATCTGCTTAGCAACATCTCTGCAAGCTTGCAGAACTATTCCCAGTGCTGCAAAAATGATCCAAAACACAGCATCTCCCAGAAGGCTAATTATAAGAAACACTGAATGTTTTGATAATGGCTTCTGCTACTCAGAAAGTAGAAAGTGACATTTTGATTTGGGATATCAAACATATATGCAATAGTGCATTTCCGCCCGCCCCCCTCAAATATGCTGAGCTGTAATCCCAAAGGTTGTACAACATGAAAACTAACCATCTCCGGGGTTGATTTGGTATTGAGTATGGTGTACTAAATAGATAAAATGCAAATAAATTGTGGTTGAATTGCTTCCTTGGAGAAAAGAGGTATGCATCCCTCAAAAAAGCGCTTAGGATCCTTTCAAAAATTGCTCATAAATTTTAATTTTTAACATGATTCTATGAAATACAAATGTGGTGATCATAGTCGTGGCTTTTATAGTTAATGCACTGTAATGTTAATTCATTAAGAATTAAAAATAAATGGAATTTATTGTTCGTTTTGGTCCTACTTTGTGACTCCAAATATGCTGTGCATTCCTGAGATGAATGTTTTGTTTGAAAATTTAAACTTGTTATCTAATATATTGAGAACAGAGCAATAGGCACTTTTTGGAATCTTAGGCCAGAGAATCCTTATTTCTTTATTCTTTTTTTTTTTTTTTTTTTTGGCTTTATAAAATATCTGAATGTGAGCAATTTTACCCTTCCACATTTTTGTTCCTGAAGTAAAAGAAGGAATTCTTCATCGTCCCTTTGAGCCAAAACCACATTTGGTTTTATTATTTGCTTGTAACAGCACAATAGCATTTAGCAATAGCACTTAAACTTATATACCGCTTCACAGCGCTTTACAGCCCTCTTTAAGCGGTTTACAGAGTCAGCATCTTGCCCCCAACAATCTGGGTTTTCATTTTACTGACCTCGAAAGGATGGAAGGCTGAGTCAACCTTGACCTGGTCAGGATCAAACTCCAGACTGTGGGCAGAACTTGCCTGCAATACTGCATTCTAACCCCTATGCCACCAAAGTCTTGAAGTTACCAGCCAGAAATGGTCATCTAAAATTATTATCTAAAGTATTGTTTCCTTTTTTCCTCCTGGTCAGTTTGTTCAAAGTTTTGGATAGAACTAGAAAATGAAGTTTTCTAGAAAAATAAAAGAAAAAAATTGAATAGAGCATTAGAAAATAAAAATTAATGGGCATATAAAGGGCATTAAAAATAAATGCCTTTTGTATTCTAATGATTTTTTTTTACTGCCCATTGAATAAAATAAATGCTTATACCTGGGAACAAGGGGTATATCCTTCTGAACCTCTTAATACACAAATAAAACCTTGTCTGTCTGGATCCATGTGCAAGAAATGCGTTATAAGAGAATTTTGTTGGTAATTAAATGCAAGTAATTATTGATAGTAATTAAATTAAAAAATTAATTAAAAGACTTGATTTTTTTTGTCATGTCTATTATACTTCGAACAATAATCCTTTTTGTGGATTTTTTTTGCGGAGCTCATGAATAAAGTGGTATTTCTAAAACAGCTTTAGTCCCTTGTATATGACATGTAGTCACAATTAATTCATTCAGCAAGTTTCTCTAAATTCCAAACATTGAAAGATTCTTCTAATTTATCTTTCTGTAAGGGAGTTATATAGAATCAGTTTATCTGCATAGGTCACAGAATAAATGATCCTGTATTTCTATATATGCACATCTCTCTCTTTCTCTCTCTCTCTCTCTCTCTCTCTCTCTCTCTCTCTCTCTCTCTCTCTCTCTCTCTCTCTCTCTCTCTCTCTCTCAACACTAGATTATAAATAGGGGTGAGATCTCACTTCTATAGTGATATGGGCTACATATAAATTTAATAAATAAGGAATTTGTCCTTAGAACTATGAATTCATGCACATGTGCATTTTGAACATTATGTGCAACATGAAAATCCTTTGGAAATTTAAAAAAAAAAAGTGTCCAGGCCTATGTAGGTCAGAAGACATTGCTCTCTCCTCATCATAATCTGGGAAAAAATAATTTAAATTAGCAAAGACTAGTGACAGATCATCTTGCAAACCTCAGGCTTAGACTTGATTATTATTTTAGTTTATTTTTTGTTTACCTCTTCATAAGATTCAGCATTGAAAAGAAGAGACCTGGACTGACTAACAATTGGATACAAAGCTATTTAATTAAAAAAAATAAGAAAAAAATGACAAATATTGCCCTTTACTTTTTTCCACTGACAAACATAACCAAGGAAAGGGGTTGTGTGAAGGTTTGTGTCTCAGGTTGTGTCATTTTTTTCAGTCCGGAAACAGCACCAAACTGAATGCATACGTTCTCACTGACAGTGAGAACAATTGACCAGTGGAATGGCTTGAGTACAGAAGTTGTGGGCGCTCCATCACTGGAGGTTTTTAAAGAAGAGTTTGGACAGCCATTTTTCTGAAATGTATGGGGTCTCCAGCTTGAGCAGGGGGGTTGGACTAGAAGACCTCCAAGGTCCCTTCCAACTCTGTTATTCCGTTATTATTTTGGTTTTTTTTAAAAAAATAATAATCCAAAAGTGGTTTTCAGCTAGAAACAAAGCTAGACAAGGTCTTTTCTTTAATCAAGTTAATCAGTTTCACCATTTCAATCAATTCCATTAGCTGTTATTCTGTTTTGCAGCCATCTGCTGCAGACAAGCAATTTTGAAATCTTAATATTTTTAACTTTACGTAGGGTTGCAGTGTGCCTATTGCTGCCATCTCCCTTCCTACTCATCAACCTGATCCTCAGTGTAGTATGTAAGGTAGCTAAGTCGAAAAGAATGTTCTGAATTTTTTTCTTAAACAAGAAAGAACAACAGCAAAAATATTCTGGCTCCAATCAGATATTATTAAGTCAGCCTAGCCCCACTGTTGTAATGACATTATTCATGAATTATTATTCTCTCATTGGCTGTTCCTTGTCTTTGTTTTCTAAAGCGTTGTTTGCCTCCAAAGCAAATAGAATTCTTGACCTGGAATTCAGGAAACTCCTTCATTTACAGCCCCACTTCTTTTTTAAAATTGTCCTTAGATTACCCTTTCAATTGACATTTGCTTCATTATTTAGCCATCATGCATATGATTAACTAGCCAGGCATTTTATGTATTTAACAGACAGCCAGAGAAACCTTGACCCTAATAATATAGATTAGAATAGGGATTGCTGGGATAAAGGTAGTTTCAATGAAGTGGTTCTGAAAGCAGTTACATATCTTATAGATGATGATATTAGATTCTCCTTACTTATATCCTTCTTATAACTTTTAGATTTACAAAGAAAGACTGAATATTTCTTTTTTGTTTTACCTGGGGCTTCAACTGCAGAAGGAGGAAAGAAAAATATAGTGTCATTTTGAGAAAGGGCAAGGTTTAGCTGCAGAACTGGGATGTCATCCAGCAGAAGATAAGCAAATTTCAGACCTACTTATTTAAATCTTTCTCATATTGAAGGGTTGCTCAGCCAAAGTAGTTACCTTGCCTAAAGATATGTGTCTCCCAGCCTTCACTAAGACTGAACATTTGGCGAAAAGCTGGATTTAATCTGGCTCAATAGAAGTAGATTTGTTGCCTGAAGCCACCTGGTACTGTAATGTTCTCCAAAGGGTTTAAAGTAGACTTCAGATGCTATTGAAGGGCCTGATTATATGGATGGTAGGTGAACTTGGGGTTTATTGGTTTTTGTATTATGATTTTATTTCTGTAACTTACCCAAAGTCCCTCTGAGTGANAGCTGGATTTAATCTGGCTCAATAGAAGTAGATTTGTTGCCTGAAGCCACCTGGTACTGTAATGTTCTCCAAAGGGTTTAAAGTAGACTTCAGATGCTATTGAAGGGCCTGATTATATGGATGGTAGGTGAACTTGGGGTTTATTGGTTTTTGTATTATGATTTTATTTCTGTAACTTACCCAAAGTCCCTCTGAGTGAATGGAGTGGCCATATAAATTTTCTTAATAAAATACATACATATATAAAACCCAATGGCTTGAACCTCAAACAATTAAGCTCTGTTTATAACTGTGAACAGTTAGGTTGCTACTTTTGCTCTGCTTCTTTTAAACTTAGAAATATTTAAGTCAGGGGTCTTCAAACTTGGCCCTTCTGTGACTTGTAGACTTCAACTCCCAGAATTTCTCAGCCAGGCACGCTGGCTGAGGAATTCTGGGAGTTGAAATCCACAAGTCATAAAAGGGCCGAGTTTGAAGACCCCTGACTTAAGTTGTCAGTTGTAGCCCTAGCTTTATCTTGTTTTAACCTTCTTACATCTAACACTCTTTTTGTTATTTCATTTTATAATCTTACTATTCTATTGTTATTATGTTTATAGTGTGCTATAAACACTGGTTACAGCAATAAACTTACTACTAATTTCAGGTCCTACCACTTCCATGTTAATGCTCATTTTATTTAATTCTATGTAAAATAATTTCAAGAAAGATGCATGTTTATTTGGTTAAATGCTGTACGCTAATTTATACAGGTTTTCTTTTATCTCTTTGTAAGTGAAATGACTTTCCCAATAAAATTTACTATTACTTATAGTAATTAATAATGTATAATATGAATAATCAATGAGAGCAGAGATGTCTATGGACATACACTCAAAACATAACCCAGCCACCATTTTTTTCAAGGAAACATAGTTAAAACAAATCATTACATGCTGTGATGTGTGACTCCAAGTATTCATTGCAAGCCTGGGCATATTTTGCCAGAAATTCATCTCACTGAGATTTATTTCATAGTACAAATGATTAAATTTTCAGTCTTACATAAATATACAGCATAACATTTTATGCTGTACTATGTCGTGCAACTACAGTCTAGCAACTGTAGTCTGGCAACTACAATATATTTAAGATATTCCTTTCTTCCTTGTTTTATTTTGGAGGCTGATTTTTACTGGCTTTTCTTTACTAGTATTTTTTTTCCCCAAAACGTTGTTGGTTACAGCAGACCATGCAACGCAGACTGTTTAGCTTAGAGCTTCTGGCTTGCCAAATTGAAGGCCATGGAAAGGATGTTTCTGATGGCAAGCTAGAACATGAAATGTGTCATTTCAGTCTTCCAGATGGAGGCACAACCCAAAGAGAAGATAAAGAATCTCTCTCTTTCTCTCCCTCCCTCCCTTTCTCTCTCTCTTTTTTCTGTATTTCTCCTCTTGCCACTTAAATCTTTTCTTGCAATTCCCAAAAAACAAATCTGTGGTTTTCCCCCAGTGTTCTCATGAAGCTGGGGGGGGAGTCACCGTATCAAGCAGCCTTGAAGCTTTTCAGAGTTTAGCAGCAGGATAAAATTTAAAAGACATTTCTTGACAGAAATAGAAAGGGAGAGTTGACCTTTTGAATTCTCTCCCCCTTGTGCAGTTGAGAATGCTATAGACCAGGGGTCTTCAAACTCGGCCCTTTTATGACTTGTGGACTTCAACTCCCAGAATTCCTCAGCCAGCGTGCACGCTGGCTGAGGAATTCTGGTAGTTCAAGTCCACAAGTCATAAAAGGGCCAAGTTTGAAGACCCCTGCTGTAGACCTTCTGTGAGAAGAGAAAGAGAGAACAGATTCATAGTCTGCTTGATCAGACCAAATTTTCTTGATATTCAATATATTATTTCTCATAATGTCTCTTTCTGGATGGTGTGTCAAATGATGGATGAAGACAAGTGGTAGATCAGTTTAATGATTATTTTATATAATTTGTCTTATTTACATAAGCATCTAGTGCACAAACTTTACTTTGAAATCTAATGGCAGCTAACATGGGTTCCCCCCCCCTTCCATAAAAATATATTTCTATAAGAACCCAGTGAAGGTGGATTAGAAGAAAATGTTCTCCAATGAACTCTGTATTTGAACAGAAACTTGATCTTGAATATTCATGGTCCAGGCCCAATTAAGCAATACTATGTACAGATAGTCTTTGACTTACAACAGTTCATTTAGTGACCGTTTGAAGCTACAACGGCACTGAAAAAAGTGACTTATGATCATTTTTCGCACGACTGTTTCAGCATCCCCATGGTCACATGATCATAATTCAAATGCTTGTCAACTGACTCATGTTTATGACGGTTGCAGTGTCTTGGGGTCAGGTGATCACTTTTTATGACCTTCTGACAAGCAAAGTCAATGGGGAAGCCAGATTCACTTATCAACCGCATTACTAATTTAACAACTACAATAATGATTCACTTAACAACTGTGTCGTAAAATGGGACAAAACTCACTTAACAAATGTCTCACTTAGCAACAGAAATTTTGGGCTCAATTGTGGTCATACATCGAGGATTACCTGTACTACCCTTTCTTTGAAAACTACCCAGCAGTGCATTCTTATCTATACTATGGCACGCGTGCCAGAGGCGGCACTCGGAGCCCTCTCTGTGGGCACGTGTGCCATTGCCCCAGCCCCGCCTTCCCCCGCAGCCCTCTCCTCACCAGCAGCCCCCTTGGAGGAGAGTCGCTCTCGGGCATGGCCCGCACGGAGCAGCACAGCGAAGTAAATAGCCGGGCAACAGGGACAAGACTCCACCCTCACATCCCATAGCATGCAGATGATACTGAGGGGTATGGGCGGAGGGCGTGACTGCCATGGTGCTGCAGGGCTGCCTGGGCAATCTGCAGCAGGCCACAGACGTGGTGAGTGGCCCTGTGGGTGGGTGGGGCAGGGGGCGGGTGGGGGCGGAGCAGGCAGGGCGGGAGGCGGAGCAGGGGCGGGGGGCGGTTTNAGCTGGATTTAATCTGGCTCAATAGAAGTAGATTTGTTGCCTGAAGCCACCTGGTACTGTAATGTTCTCCAAAGGGTTTAAAGTAGACTTCAGATGCTATTGAAGGGCCTGATTATATGGATGGTAGGTGAACTTGGGGTTTATTGGTTTTTGTATTATGATTTTATTTCTGTAACTTACCCAAAGTCCCTCTGAGTGAGTGGAGTGGCCATATAAATTTTCTTAATAAAATACATACATATATAAAACCCAATGGCTTGAACCTCAAACAATTAAGCTCTGTTTATAACTGTTACCAGTTAGGTTGCTACTTTTGCTCTGCTTCTTTTAAACTTAGAAATATTTAAGTCAGGGGTCTTCAAACTTGGCCCTTCTGTAACTTGTAGACTTCAACTCCCAGAATTTCTCAGCCAGGCACGCTGGCTGAGGAATTCTGGGAATTGAAGTCCACAAGTCATAAAAGGGCCAAGTTTGAAGACCCCTGACTTAAGTTGTCAGTTGTAGCTCTAGCTTTATCTTGTTTTAACCTTCTTACATCTAACACTCTTTTTGTTATTTCATTTTATAATCTTACTATTCTATTGTTATTATGTTTATAGTGTGCTATAAACACTGGTTACAGCAATAAACTTACTACTAATTTCAGTTCCTACCAGTTCCATGTTAATGCTCATTTTATTTAATTCTAAGTAAAATAATTTCAAGAAAGATGCATGTTTATTTGGTTAAATGCTGTACATTTATACAGGTTTTCTTTTATCTCTTTGTAAGTGAAATGACTTTCCCAATAAAATTTACTATTACTTATAGTAATTAATAATGCATAATATGAATAATCAATGAGAGCAGAGATGTCTATGGACATACACTCAAAACATAACCCAGCCACCATTTTTTTCAAGGAAACATAGTTACAACAAATCATTACATGCTGTGATGTGTGACTCCAAGTATTCATTGCAAGCCTGGGCATATTTTGCCAGAAATTCATCTCACTGAGATTTATTTCATAGTACAAATGATTAAATTTTCAGTCTTACATAAATATACAGCATAACAGTCTTACATAAATATACAGCATTATGCTGTACTATGTCGTGCAACTACAGTCTAGCAACTGTAGTCTGGCAACTACAATATATTTAAGATATTCCTTTCTTCCTTGTTTTATTTTGGAGACTGATTTTTACTGGCTTTTCTTTACTAGTATTTTTTTTTCCAAAACGTTGTTGGTTACAGCAGACCATGCAACGCAGACTGTTTAGCTTAGAGCTTCTGGCTTGCCAAATTGAAGGCCATGGAAAGGATGTTTCTGATGGCAAGCTAGAACATGAAATGTGTCATTTCAGTCTTCCAGATGGAGGCACAACCCAAAGAAGAAGATAAGAATCTCTCTCTTTCTCTCCCTCCCTCCCTTTCTCTCTCTCTCTTTTCTGTATTTCTCCTCTTGCCACTTAAATCTTTTCTTGCAATTCCCAGAAAACAACCCTGCCGTTTCCCCCCCCCCCAGTGTTCTCATGAAGCTGGGGGGGAAAAAATCACCATATCAAGCAGCCTTGAAGCTTTTCAGAGCTTAGCAGCAGGATAAAATTTAAAAGACATTTCTTGACAGAAATAGAAAGGGAGAGTTGACCTTTTGAATTCTCTCCCCCTTGTGCAGTTGAGAATGCTGTAGACCAGGCGTCTTCAAACTTGGCCCTTTTATGACTTGTGGACTTCAACTCCCAGAATTCCTCAGCCAGCGTGCATGCTGGCTGAGGAATTCTGGGAGTTGAAGTCCACAAGTCATAAAAGGGCCAGGTTTGAAGACCCCTGCTGTAGACCTTCTGTGAGAAGAGAAAGAGAGAGAACAGATTCAAAGTCTGCTTGATCAGACCAAATTTCTGTTCAAATACAGAGTTCATTGGAGAACATTTTCTTCTAATCCACCTTCACTGGGTTCTTATAGAAATATATATTTTATGGAAGTGGGGGGGAACCCATGTTAGCTGCCATTAGATTTCAAAGTAAAGTTTGCGCACTAGATGCTTATGTAAATAAGACAAATTATATAAAATAATTATTAAACTGATCTACCACTTGTCTTCACCCATCATTTGACACACCATCCAGAAAGAGACATTATGAGAAATAATATATTGAATATCAAGAAAATTTGGTCTGATCAAGCAGACTATGAATCTGTTCTCTCTTTCTCTTCTCACAGAAGGTCTACAGCAGGGGTCTTCAAACTTGGCCCTTTTATGACTTGTGGACTTCAACTCGTAAAATGGGACAAAACTCACTTAACAAATGTCTCACTTAGGAACAGAAATTTTGGGCTCAATTGTGGTCATACATCGAGGATTACCTGTACTATCCTTTCTTTGAAAACTACCCAGCAGTGCATTCTTATCTATACTATGGCACGCGTGCCAGAGGCGGCACTCGGAGCCCTCTCTGTGGGCATGCGCGCCATTGCCCCAGCCCCACCTTCCCCCGCAGCCCTCTCCTCACCAGCAGCCCCCCTGGAGGAGAGTCGCTCTCGGGCATGGCCCGCACGGAGCAGCACAGCCAAGTAAATAGCCGGGCAACAGAGACAAGACTCCACCCTCACACCCCATAGCATGCAGATGATGCTGAGGGGTATGGGTGGAGGGCGTGGCTGCCATGGCGCTGCAGGGCTGCCTGGGCGATCTGCAGCAGGCCACGGATGTGGTGAGTGGCCCTGTGGGTGGGTGGGGCAGGGGGCGGGCGGGGGCGGAGCAGGCAGGGTGGGAGGCGGAGCAGGGGCAGGGGGCGGTTTTTGGGCATTCGGTCTCTAAAAGGCTCGCCATCACTGGTATATACAGTATAGTACTGTAGTGTGTTTTTTCCCCAGTGCCTTCCAGATAGGTCCGATTACAATGACTATGTTGGCTGATACTTTTGGGAGTTGTAACACTCTCACCCTATTTGGAGGTCAAATGGTTGGGGAAGCAGAAGAAAAAGAGGTCACAAAAAGTTGGTTGGGGAAGCAGAAGAAAAAGAGGTCACAAAAAGGTTTTCTCAGACCCACCCAAAGGTACAAAAAATTATTAGGTAAGGCCTGTAGAGCATTAATTCCAAGCCAAGGCTGTTATGAGTAGTCAACTTCTTTCTTTTAAAAAGTAAAAGAAGGTTCTGCATCTGATGAGTTTTGCATTTGGAATTCAGTTCAAAACAGTCTGGATCAAGAATAACTGACTCTCAGAGCTGAATCATCGTTTTGTGGTTGAAGAATTGTCATGGGAAGCTTTTCGCTACACAAAAATGACTATTCCAGTGCAATATAAATCAGCTACAGCAGTATCAAGGAATGAGAGGGCTCACACATCCAGATACTCTCTAATCCAGCCTTTCTCAACCTTGGCAGCTTTCAGATCTGTGCACTTCAAATCTCAGAATTCCCCAGACAGCATTGCTAATCTGTTTGTGGATTGCTTTCAAGCTCCTGGTCTGGAAGTTAACTAAGTTATCCAGCAATGAAAGCACAGGTCGTCCTTGAGTTATGACCATAATGGAGCCCCAAATTTCTGTTGGTAAGTGAGACATTTGTCAAGTGAGTTTTGCCCTATTTTATGACCTACCTTGACACAGTTGTTAAGTGAATCACTGCAGTTGTTAAATTGTTAAGTGAATCTGGTTTTCCCATTGACTTTGCTTGTCAGAACGTCGCAAAAGGGGATCATAGGACCCCGGGACACTGCAACTGTCGTAAATATGAGTCAATTGCCAAGCATGTGAATTTTGATCACGTGACCATGGGGATGCTACAATGGTTGTAAGTGTGAAAAACGGCATAAGTCTTTCTTTCCAGTGCCATTGTAACTTTGAACAGTCGCTAAATGAACAGTTGTAAGTCGAGGACTACCTATATGGCATAATTAAACTTCTCCTGTGTTATGAGCCAGGTTTATAGCCAACTCTATCTCTTTTCACGTTTCTTATTTTCAAGTTTCTTTCATGTTCATTTTGTAAGTTTCCCACCTCTAAAAGGCATTCAGGACTGAAGCTGGGAGTGGAGCCAGGGAAAATATTCCTCCTTTAAAAAATTTTAAGACTTTAGAGAGAAATCACGGTTAACTAACTTTTTAATCAAAGATCTGTTTCACATATTATGCTAAGTCATGATTTGCTCAAGCCTGATTTATTGGTTGAATAAATTATTTATTGAATAAATCATAATTGGCTGTGTTTACTAATATACATTGCCATAAAGCAGTGTTTTTCAAAGTTGGCAAGTTGCTGGCTAGGAAATTCTGGGAATTTAAAGTTGCCAAATTTGAAAAACACTGCCATAAAACATAGTTTACAAACTATGGTGATTGAATTAGCACTACATTCAAAACCAAAGTCAAACTGCTTCATGCTCCAACATGATGTATAAAACTGGGGGAAAATTATAGAACAGGTGTATATTTTGACAGAGCAGACACCTCTTCTAGAATTGTTCTTCATTTTTTCCTCAGTTTTTCTCTGAGGTGAACATCTTGATCTGGGGTTTTCTGAAGATAGAAAGGCATAACTGAAGAGGCACATTGAAAAATTAGTGGAGACATAAGGGTCCAATTATCACCTGGCTCCTTCTTGGAAGTTTTATTATGAAAATCAAATTTAAAGAAAGCCTGATGTTTGCCTAGCAATTGTGAGAGGCACTTAGTCTGAACTTCAGAAGTTAATTGAAAGTTGGACCCTACCTCTATTTCCCTTTTTTTTCCAGCTTGACATTTCTCACTTCCTTCTTATTCCATCATGGAATGCATGGTTTAACCACAAAACTTTAAATGACCTAGTGTTTCAAATGGTATGGCTTCCTTGACTACTTTTAACCAAAGAAGATCATAGTAATTTTCTTTGCAGGCTGGCAATTCAGTCAGACTTTTCCTTAATTATGGTGCGTAATATAAGTTCCCACTGGCAAATGCAGTATTTCTTCACAGCCTTGCACCTTGTGCAATCTCTTGCACATGTGAAAAATAATTCCAAATAGGCATTTATGCTGACAACTACTGTATTTATTTATTAGTATACTTAAGGTCAATAACACAGCACACATGGTTGCCAGGAAAGCCACAAATTCCCTACATTTGTATTTTTTTAAAAACTAGAAAGGTTAGTACACCTTGCACAAGGATGTTGAAACCAGGTAAGAGCTCATGTGAAAATGCTGAAATCTTGCATGATTCCAGATGATGAGAACACAAAATAATGTATGAGATTTGTGGTTTTGTAAGAGTTTGTATGATTTAAAAATCTTAAAAAATTGAGGGACGAGAGGTAAATATCTGAATAAGTTGTGATCCATGTTATATACGCACAGAGTACTATAACCTTCACTCCTACTTGATGTTTTCCTTTGTAAGTCATCTGCTTTTGTAAAAAAAAAAAAATACAGTGTAGTCAATTATATCACACTACTATGCCCCAAGAAAAGAGAATAGCAAAAGGATCCATGGGCCAAAGAGGTGGATTGTATTATAACTGACATAAGACAACATGCCACCTAGAGCCATGGAAGTGAGATGGGTGGCTGTATAAATTTAATATATAAATATCCATTAGGCTTGACTGGAATGTCAACAAACTATATCATGTCTGTATTTATGGATTTCCCTAAGATGGCTAAATTGCAGGGGTGAAGACTGAAAGTGCATTTTAAAAAGGACAACCATAAAAAATGCAGAAGGTTTAAGAAGGACAACAAACAGTTATGTAACAAACTTTGAATGTATGATATCTTAAAATGCCTATCGATTTTTGACGTTCTCTGTCAGGCCCAGCCCAAGAATGACGTAAAACCATCCAGCCAAAGTTCAGTTCTTTATCTTGCCAACTAAATCTAGCTAGTCCTTGACTTACGACCACAAACGAGCCCAAAATTTCTGTTGTTAAGTGAGATATTTGTTACAGGAGAGAACAACTCAAGTTCTGTTGTTAAGTGAATTTTGCCCCTTTTTACGACCTTTCTTGCCACAGTTGTTAAGTGAATCACTGCAGTTGATAAGTTAGTAACCGTTTGTTAAGCAAATCTGGCTTCCCCATTGCCTTTGCTTGTCAGAAGGTCATGAAAGGGTAGTGACTCATACGCATCAATCCAGGCTAGCTCACCTTCCCTATTTCCTGAACCATTGAATTTCATTTTTCTCCTTTTATGTAAGCAATCACCTGTACCTTGGCAGGGGTAGGCAACCTTGGCTCTTTTATGACTCGTGGACTTCAACTCCCAGAATTCCTGAGCCAGCCATGCTGAGGGGAAAGGGAGAGTTTCCAAGCTGAGCCATGCTGGCTCAGGAATTCTGGGAATTGAAGTCCAGGAGTCATAAAAGAGCCAAGGTTGCCTATCCCTGACTTAGAATATGAGACATTTGCTTTTATATAAATAATTTCCCAATATAAGGCAGCTACAAAGCTGCTTACATATGAACAAAACTATATATATAAAAGCATTAGAAAATATCACTACTAATATCAAGCTTAAGCATAATAAAATCATAAGCGTAATAAAATCCCTTCAGTCACAAAAGGGGATCACATGATCTTGGGACACAGCAGCAACGGTCATCGATATGAACCAGTTGCCAAGTATCTGAATTTTAATCATATGATCATGGGGATGCTGCAAAGGATATAAGGGTGAAAAACGGTCATAAGTCACATTTTTCAGTACCATTATCACTTTGAACGGTCACGAAACAAACTGTTGTAAGTCGAGGACTACCTGTACTCTAACCCTAAAGTTATACCTTGGGAGATTTCAGGAAGTGGCTATTCTAAATCTCTTCCTTTTTCTCGGATCTAGCTTCTCTTGTCTCTTGTCTCACCCCTTCCTCAGAATGTGCTCCCTCCTTCCTTGGAAACTACAGCATCACTTTAGTTGATCACACACACACACCCCTCCATAGACACAATCCATCACATCCTCATACATCAAGAACTCTCATTTAGTTGATCTTTACTGATTACAGTTGCAGAATAAACTATTTAGTCATTTCCAGCAGCATCCTGGCACCTAGTGCGTACACAAAAATATGCAAATTATGTAACACATTCAGTTAAGACAAATGACAACAGCTTTCCAATTTGATCTTACAGCCTTTAAGGCGCCTGTCATTTTTGTGGCAAAAGATTAACATAGCTGCTCTTCTGGGAATGATAACTTTTCATTTAATACTATGTATCTCTGTTGCAAAATACTTTTTGCAAGCTAAAAATTGATTTTGTGTGGAAAGATGAAGGAAATAGAGTCCTAAAAATAAACTGCATTCACCTATCTAAAGGGAATTTTTTTACTGTTCTATATACTTTTTGCAGTTGCATACAGTACATAGGTCATCTACAGTTCCCAAATATTTCTATCATATTTGCCTATTTAAAGTAAAAATCAATGTATTGGGCTATAAAACCTTCATTGCTAACAATCTTTCTTGTATACATATCACAACTACTTCCTCATGACATATATTTTCCCAGTGGTATAAACATTATTACATTAATGGATGGCCTTTGATCGAAAACTGTATGTTTCCATAAACTGTAGCATTCTCAAAGATAATAGGTGGTGTATTCAAAGAGGGGAGAATGTAGAGAAACATTGATGAAGGTATTGTAACGAGCAGAAGAATTAACCTTGAGGAATAGGAGGAAAAGCCATAATCAAGACAAAAGAAATTTGAGTCTGAGCCATTTCTGTAATCTAAGTAAGTGAATGAGACAGGACCCTCACTAGTTTTTCCTGAAGAAAAAGGGAGAAAGAGGGGAGGGGGGAAGCACATTCAGACTTGCAAAATTATGTTACTATACCCTTATAATAAAAGTAGTAGTTTAGTTTCCTAATCTATTGTGGAAAATTGACAGCTGTGAAGGACTGTTCATAATAAATAAATGACAGCCTTGGGAAAGGGAAACCATGAGAAAGAAACCCAAAATAACCCTGATGTGATGGAATATGCACCTGTAGGCGCGGTGGAGAAGAGTTTTGGCAACACGGAGTTTTCCCAAAGAGAGATCCGAATTAAGAGACTGCACAGTTTGATTAAAAATTTGAAACAAAAATATGTATATCAAATATTGATATATTTAAGAAAAAAAAATTTTTTTTGTATGTACTTTAACGTTATTTTAGAGTCATAGTAAGTTTATACTAGTGTGTAGTAATAATGAGTAGTTTTGAATAGAATTGGATTACTGTGTGTTTATTTCCTAGATTAACTTTGGGAAGTCCTGGGGGGGGAGGGGGAAAGGGTAGGTTTGTATTATAGATTTATACATGTATGATTTCTTAAGGAGGTGTCCGGTGGTGCCCCAACTGCACAAGACGGGATGGTTGAGAGAGGAAGGGAGGTAGGAAAGAGGGAGGAAGGAGGAGTGGTGGTAGGATTGGGAGGAGGAAGGTGTGGTAAGTGGGAGGGGGGTGCGGGGGGGGGGACACCGGACACGTCCGTGAATGTATTGATTAGTGTTATTTTTTTGGTTGATATTGTGATAAAAGATCTATATTTTTGTTTTTAATTGAAAAATCAATAAAAAATTAAAAAAAAAAAGAGACTGCACAGTCCCAATTGAATGGGAAAGGGAAAAGAGGTTCAGGGTAGTCACAGCCCATACTCTCTTAGGCTATATCTAGAACAGTGATGGCGAACCTTTTAGAGACCAAGTGCCTAAAAACTGCCCCGCCCCCTGCCCACAGGGCCATCTACCACCTCCACGGCCCGCCGCAGATCGCCCAAGTGGCCCTGCAGCGCCATGGCAGCCATGCCCTCTGCTCATGCCCCGCAGCATCATTCGTGTGTGACGGGTCGTGAGGGCAGAGTCTTGTCCCTACTGCCTGGCTGCCATGTCGTTGGCTGTGCTGCTTCGCGCGGGCTGCACCTGGGGGCAACTCTCCTCCGGGGGGCTGCTGGTGAGGAGGGGCCACGGGGGAAGGTGGGGCTGGGCAATGGTGCGTGTGCCCACAGAGAGGACTCTGAGTGCCGCCTCTGGCACGCGTGCCATAGGTTTGCCACCACTGAACTAGAAGGTTACAAGATTATAAGTTTAGTCTGGCAAGATTCTGTCCACTAGGAGTAATCAAATAAAGGGTTGGACTTGATTGGACTTTACTGGGTTTGGGCCCGACAACTGTCTTGATTCTGTCTTGTATGAGATGGGACAGAGGGAAAATCTGCAGGCTTTCAAGGTTCTGTTGTTAACCTTACAACAATAAAGTAGCATTCTTGTAATTCTTCGGATGTTAGTTTTCTGATGTGGCCTACCTCAAAGGGCTGAAAGGTGCAGGGTCAGGCAGTTACATACAATAACAGTCATCATGTCTGGCAGAAGCCTAGGTTCCTATGTACCCCAGTCTGTATCCTTTGCCAGTTGTAAAACAATTTTTTGTCAACAATCAAACGTACATAAATGCTCTTCTCCGGGGTTTATTCAAGTGTGGAATAGCATTCCAGAAATACAAGGATGATCTGGCAGCATTCCCAGCACTTGGGTTTCCTATTTACAAACTACTTTTTTACGCTGATGTCATGATCAAACAAGAATTGTCACAGGAGTTCTGCCATAGAAGCATGGCGATTAATTTGCCCAATGGGCTATTTCCCCTCTCATGCTCAACTCAATTGTACAAGCAGAAGCAATATTAATCATGCAAAAAAAAAAATCCTTCCTGGTGACCCACTCTCGCTGTAGTGGTCCCACATGCTGTGAGAATACATCCTTAACTGCTCTCCATTTCTGCTGCTTGAATAAAAATATCTGATTTAGTTTTATAAATTCCCTGGGTTATTGTCTCCTGCTCACCAATATTAAATCTAGCAGCCCTGTTTCCATGGAAGAAACATGGAAACAAATTTAAGAAACATATCTGTTCTCCAAAGCACCTGAAGGCAGGACAGGAAGCAATGTATGAAAACTAATCAAGGAGAGAAGCAACCTAGAAATAAGGAGAAATTTCCTGGCAGAACAATTAATCGGTGAAACAACTTGCCTCCAGAAGTTGTGGGTGTTTCAACACTAGAGGTTTTTAAGAAGAGATTGGACATCCATTTGTCTGAAATAATGATGATGATGATGATGTTGGAAGGGATCTTGGAGGTCTTCTAGTCCAACCCAATAGTGTAGGATTTCCTGCCTGAGTAGGGGGATGGACTAGAAAACCCCCAAAATCCCTTCCAACTCTATTATTCTATTAAGAGCCGAGGATGTGGAAGAATCTTGGCCATGAAACCTCTGCTGATATGAAGAAACCCCATTATAAGAAGCCACCATGGAAATATAAGTCATTGGTGCCACCTCTACCTAGAAGAAAAGGGCCCCAACAAATTTCTTCTCTTTAGTCCTGAAATCTGGGAAATTTCTGCACAAGTTGCAGAAATGTTGGCATTGCTCCATGCCTGTAAAGTTGTAATCCAACAAATATACATTTCCCCGAAAGTAAGGCCTACCCCGAAAATAAGCCCTAGTTCTTGGGCTAGGCATACACCTAAAAATCAAGCTAAGGCAGAGGTGGGAGGTGTGGATCTGCCCCACGCGCCACGCGCCCACTTACCTTGTGGCCAGGGCTCTCCTCACCGGCCCACTTCTGCAGCGTCTTCTGCAGCCAGGCCTGCATTTTGCAGTCAGAGGCCTTTCCAAGAAGGCCACTGCAGCTGAGAATAGAGCTATGGATTCAATCCATAGCTCGGTACTCATCTGCAGAGGCCTTCTGAAAAGGCTTGCCTGCAAAATACAGGCTGGAATGCAGCTGCAGCATGAAGCTGCTCCTTCGGCCCAAGAAGTGGGCCGGCTGGATGGGGCTGTTGGTGCCGGAGGGGAGTAAGACATGCCCCAAAAGTAAGACCTGGTGCTTCTTTTGGAGGCAAAAAAAAAAAAAAAGACCCGGTCTTATTTTCGGGGAAACACGGGTATATATATTGACTCCAGATTTTGAGGTGGTTGTGATTATGAACAGATCTGGTAAGCATGAGCCTAGCTTGTTTGCCTCCCTATCAAACATTCCTCCTGAATCCCGTGGACTATTGCGGTGATTAAAATTCTTGGAGATTCTTCTCTTCCAAACAATGATTTGCTGATCCATTTGCTGGTTCTCAGTGCTCCAGAAATCACCATGGAGGGCTTTCCCCTCACCTTCCAACTTTCTAAGACTTAATATTTTTGAACACACAATACCTGAAGAAATTTCATTCAAAAGAGGAACTCTGCCTAACAAAGGTGGACTTTGACATTCACCAAACAACTAATCTGTGCCTCCTAGTCAGTTGAGCAAATACACAATGAGGTATCAAATGCTACAGCATAGCAACGGATAGAAACTAACTAAAGAGAGAAGCAACCTAGAACTAAGGAGAAACTTCCTAGCAGTTAGAACAATTAACCAGTGGAACAACTTGCCTCCAGAAGCAGTGAATGCTCCAACACTGGAAGTTTTTAAGAAGTGACTGGACCATTTGTCCGAAATAGTATAGGGTTTCCTGCCTGAGCAGGGGGTTGGACTCGATGACCTCCAAGGTCCCTTCCAATGTTATTATATTATTATTATTATTATTATTATTATTATTATTATTATTATTATTATTATTATTATTATTATTATTATTACTACTACTACTACTACTACTACTACTACTACTACTACTACTACTACTACTACTACTACTATAAATATACTTCCCAGATTGTATGCTCTGCATATTTAAATGATTTGACTATAATGAATGTCTCATACAGAAACCTCAAACATTAATAATTATTACTGGCCTCTACATCCCCATTCTGTACTCAGTGATAATGCAGGGTAAATCAGCCTTCCATATTTTTACCACCAGGCAACAAACATTTCTCCTGGGTATCCAGGGTTGATGGGGGATTACAATGGTTTCCAGGCTTCTGCAAGCCATAGTCCTGGATCCTCCAGATCTGGCAGAGGAATTATGTGAGAAAGGATTGCCAAAAGATTTGGACCTCAAGGTCATCTCCAGTGGACAATATTTGGGGGGGAACATCTGGGCAAGTAATGATATTGGCATACTGATGAAGCAATATCTTGAGAAAAGTGTTGTGGTACTAGGTCATGTAATTTCACATGTAACAATGACAGAACTGGAGAAAATAAAGACTTAGCTTTGGTTATTAGTGGTTTCCCAAAGATATTAAGTCAAGCTGAAGCACTTGGCAAGAGATGTTAACTCAGGGGTATCAAATTGCCAGCCCGCGGGCCGGATATGTCATGGCAAAACCGCGCCCACCCCATTGCCGGCAATGGAAAAAAAGTCACAATACATTGTGACACGTCACGTGATGTTGCGAGTTTGACACCGCTGTGTTAACTGATAGTACAGAGCAATGGGATAAGTCAACTTATTTTAGCCTTTCATGTGACAACATCACTGGTTCTATCACTGATCCAAACAGATGGAGCCTGGCTGACTGCATGTCAAAAGACAATGCCCCAATCGCCTCCCAGATTCTCCCACCAATTCAGCGCCTCCTTGGACCTAGGTCAGTATTGGAAGTGCAACACAAAACCTTCAAAATCCTCCCTGAGATGGATACCTCTGTTCTAATGGTCTACCTTAAAATGTAAATAACTAGAACTTTTATTCCAGCCTTAAATTTTGCATTTGTTAAAATGAAAATGATATGGTAATATTTCCCATATTTCTTTGCAGGGGGACACTGTTTTTAAAGTTATTTTGTAGCGCATAGTATTCTTTTTCTCCAGCATTAGTAATACCCAGACCTATCTTCCAGTGATTACTTCCCTCTTAAAGGAATCTTTGTTCCATCATTTTCATAACGAACTTTTTAAAGAAAATAAACATCAACCATAAAGTGTCTTTAAAAAGAACCAGAAGCAGACAAGATATTTGAGATATCTCAACAGTTGGATTCTGGATAAGCTTTTGCCTGAACATCAGATATGATGAGGTGATCGAAGATTGAATGGCAATGGTTTCTAGGACTGCAACAGCTGGAAAAATTATTATCATGATGTCAAAACCATTCAGGGAGGCCTGTGATCACCCAGAAAAGGACTCTAATAGAAGTCGAACATAAAACAGTTGTGTAATGTGGCTGCAAAGAAATTTAACATGATTACAGGCCAAATTAATAGACAGAAGCACAGTTTCAAAGTCAGGGGAATAATAACTCTATTATATTCTGGACAAGTCAGAGTTCATTGGAATTGGGCAGCTGTAATAAATTTAAATACATGCATACATACATTTTCAGGAATCAAAAACCTCACTAGAGTTGAGCAGGACTGAGGATAATTTCACGGACATATTCATGTTGTTTTCTTGGCAACACACTACTAGTTTGCTGTTGCCTGCTTCCAGAGAGTATTCTGGACTTTTTAACCTAAAGCCCAGAAATTTCCTGATGGTGCCCCATCCAATGATTAACTAGGTTCAATGTTGCTTAGCTTTTTCAAGGTCAGCTAAGAACAGATTGGGGCTGCTGTATTTTTTTTTCTTCTGTCCAATTCTCAGAGTTTGCCTGGATAAGTCCCTGCAGTTTTCTTGGCAAGGTTTTTCAGAAGTGGTTTGCCATTGCCTCCTTTTTAGGGCTGAGAGAAAGAAACTGGCCGAAGGTCATCCAGCGGGCTTTGTGCCTATGGCAGGACTAGAATTCACGGTCTCCTAGTTTTTAGTCTGATGCCTTAACCATTACACCAAACTGGTTCTCACTGTATGGGAACTAATACATTCAATTTTAGGCTTGTACTTTAAGAAAACTGATGATGAATAGCAATGAGAAAAGATTTAGCCTAGAGAAGTAAGGATGAAAAGAGAAGGGTGGGGACTAATTGGAATGATTACACTATTCAAATATTTGAAGGACAATGTGAGACAACCCCATATTATGGGGCGGAAAACACTTTGAGTACTTGTGATTTATATCTTTACAGATAGAGTTTATACACATCCTGCATTTTATTTAAAGTACACATTCTTTAGTTGATTTCTTTTTCTTTTTCACAATAATCCCTCTCAGAACTGGGCAAATTTGATTTTGTGAGCTACAACAAACTTCATCAGATGCTCTGTCAATTGTGCTTTTTAGACGTCTGCCTAAAAGTATGTCCTTTGGGAAAAGTGAAAGTTAAAAGATCTAGGGGGGGAAGCCTTTAAACCTCAAGACTATGAAATGTAACGAACTTAAAATTAAACACACATGATCTAAATCAAACTAATTCAAACCAAGAATCCTTTTGTTCAAAGATTTTGTTTTCAACTTTATAGCCAGGCAAATATTTCTTTGGCTCCTGAAGAGGCAAATAATGTGATCCTAAATGATAATTTATGGGAATTGCAGCTTGAGGTCAGAAGCCTAGCATGACTATGCAAATCCAAAAAAATGTACATATATTAGTTTCCCATATAATTTTGTCATTTAGCCATACTTGTTATTACACTTCCAACCTTATTTATAACGATTATTGTACAGCTTCTCAGAAAATCTATATTAGCATTTTCATCCTAGCTTCTCTGAAACAGTGATCTTGTGCTTACAGGCCTAAATTAGCCACCCATGGGATTACAGCAGGGGTCTTCAAACTTGGCCCTGTTATGACTTGTGGACTTCAACTCCCAGAATTCCTCAGCCAGTGTGCCTGGCTGAGGAATTCTGGGAGTTGAATCCACAAGTCATACCAGGGCCAAGTTTGAAGACCCCTGGGTTACACCTTCCCCTTGAAAGAAACATGCTGTCTTTAGAGCAGGGGTGTCAAACTGCCGGCCCACGGGCTGGTTTCATCATACCAAAGCCACGCCTACCCCATTGCCGGCAATGCAAAAAGAGTCGCAATACGTCGTGACACATCATGTGACGTGACGAGTTTGACACCCGTGCTTTAGAGTGACTCACGTAAGCCCCAACAAGGGTCTTTAAAAATAATACTTAAATATAGCAATATAAAGAACAGTTAAATGAGTTTCTGCAGCTGCGTTTCTGGGTTATCTGCTAATTTGTTGCTCATTAGAGCCTGATATTTTGACAGTGCACTTTATATTATTTTAGTTTTAATGGAAGCTGCTCTGGAAATTCTGTATGTTGAAGGGACACCAATTATCAATACAGAAAAGAAGTAACAACTGATATTCAAAAAAAAAAGGCCTCTAGCTCACTGTGGTGGATTGAGAGAACATACCAAATCACACAGTATTCTCATTCTGATTGCTCTGCCGTGGTTTGTGACTGAGAGTATGTTCTACAAACCTAGCCAATAATGGTTTATTCAATAAGCTATTATTAAATATTCTGTGGCTTAGTGAAACATAAACCCAACCAGTAAGAGTTTTCCATGCAGATAGCCAGGGAAATAATTTTAGGCAGAAGGGCTGAATGCAAAGTTTCTCCTTGGGATTCTGGATCCCTGGAACCATCCCTAATGAACCATCCCTGCATGAAGCCTTATATTGAGATCATATCCTTTGGTGTCCCTCTTGGGTGGAAAACATAATTTTAAGAGACAGCAGAGACTGTTGCTTCTAAAAGTTTACAACCAGGATTATCCACAGAGTGTGGTAAAAAGAAGTCAAAATGGCAGCCACAATCATAATTCAATGATCCATCCATTTTTTAACAGATGGAGCTTTAATCTTACCATGGTGGCTGCCATCTTTACTTTTTGTGATGACAACTTGTGGTTTCTGTTAGTTCTAACTATCAACTCCAGCACTGGATAATTTATTATGTTATTCCAAAGCCAGACTTGGATGGATGAGAACTGGTCCCAATATTACGAATCTGGAGCTGGAATGTGACTCATTGCTGTTAGTGATTGATTTCTCTTGGTCTTTTTAGTGGCTGCCTGGAATAACAAACACACCAAGAGGGCCAGCCTTGTGCCATCTGCACTCCAACTCCCTCTAGCTGCAGTCTGTCTTCTGCCACAAGCTGGCTTGATCTGTGCCATGAACCCAGTGGTACATTTGCAGGTGTCCCTGAATTGCAATGCCAGTGACTTCATAGGACTCAGCTGGATCCAGAAGCTCCAGAGACATGTAGTCATGGATAACATAACAAGGAGGACCATTCAGCATCTTGAAGACAATAATGGCTTTGCATGCCACTGCCTCCACCAACACTACCAGTCTCCCTCCTCCTCCCCCCATTCCAATGCTCCAGCCAAAGCAAGAGTTGGACTTCAGGCAAATGAATAGCAGGTCTGTTCCAGGAACTGCACTTTCCCTCCCACTCAGCAAATGCTCTGGAGAATCCAGAAGGCTACCGAGACTTGATCTCTTATGTGGGTTCAAGAGGACTAAGGAGAAAACCTGGGGAGACTAAAGATGGGATCGGAAGGAGAAATGATCAACCTTCACGTAAGTGTTTCTTGGCCATGAACCAAGAGAGAGAGAGAGAGAGAGAGTGGGTAAGGAGCAGATCCTAATTCTTCTTCCTCATGATTCCTTTCCCATTTTGTTCTGTCTTATTTTGATGCTTCTCTGGGGGTTTTTTTTTTCTCTTTTGCTTTCCTTGCTTTCTCATTGGAGCTGATAATAGGATCCACAGCCTATGTTCTTCTCATCCAGGGATTGATTAACATGCACTGGTAATAAAGTTGAGAGGCAGGGAGATGAAAGGAGAACTATCAGGGCTTTCTTAAAAGGACAAGCAAATGAAGGTAGCCTCATTTTTTCTTCTTCTACCAGCTGGAAAACTGATTTCACCTCTGCTCTTTCTCAAAAAGCTCCTCTGTGCTTGATTAAGAAAATGCTCCTGAAATGTTTGTAGGAAAAGAAAGAAACAAAGCAATAGCTAAGCAAGAAAAGGAGAGAGATGAATTCCCATCTAGGATTCTTGAGGAAATACAACCTCTTCATCCAGCCATTTGACTGCTCCTTAGTGTTTGTTTGACAAGGAGTGTCTGCTTCCTCAACTTGGCATCCCTTGAAAGGTCGAGGCTTTTGGTCGATGGGCTGAATTTTAAGAAAAAAAAATTCTAACCAGCGAAGTACCCAGCAAAGTGAAGAAAGGGAGCATTCAGCTTAAGAGAAGAATGGTAGACCATAACATGACTTTAGGATATACTGAGGTTGCAATTAGGGTTACCTGGTTTTGGCAGAGTTAACCTTGTCTCCTAAGGAACGGGGAAGAAACAAATCTACCCACTTGCAAGCAAACCTCAAATAACCATCTGCCCCCCTGCCCCCCCCAAAGGAACTACCATCAAGGCAGTACAAGAAGACAGAAACTATGGGTTCACTTCAAATGATACGTGAGAGATACAACTTTTCAATTCTACCTTGTATAAACTTTCTTCAAGTGGAAAACAACTATATCAGGATGAGAGGTTCTAGTCCTGGTTTTTTTGATTGCAGCAATAGCTTTCTACTTTTAGGAAGGATATTTTTAAAAGGAGATCTTCCTGATGGGCTATCTTTATGGATTTAATTTCATTGCTTTAGGCCCTTACAATCCACTGAAATGCAAACTAACCATTCCATCAAATTCATAGAACAATATGTTTATTTACTTACAAAATGATTGTGCCATGTCCACCTAACTGAGCAGTTGGAAGAAGCTGCTTGTTCATCTCCTTCTGTTGCAGGCCTGAATATTCAGCTGTATTCCCAAAGGATTGGGGGTTTTTTTGGCCTGAACAGGTGCTTTAATCTGGCCGTGGCTTTGAAGGCTAACATGGTGTTGAAAGAAAAGTCTTCATCAGGGTCCATTCCAAGCCGGGAATAAACAAAATGGAGACTGCTTTAGAAAGAAGGTTGTAGTTTATTGAAGAGGAGAGCCAGACAGAAAGATGGCTCTGGGAAAACTGACCACATGTAGCTGGGAGTATTGGGTTTTTATACCTTCTTGAGCTCTTGAGGTTGTTTCCTGTTCCTATTTGAGGCTTTGTATTTCCTGTATCATGTACTTTGACCTGAGTCTGAGTGTGCCCTTTTGGTATTGGTGGGTTAATCCTATTATGTCCCCAGTAGAGTTTGGGTGGGTTATGTAGATTTTAGGGGTCTTTGTCTTCCTAATCTCATCAGCTTCTAGTTTTCTGGCTCCAACCTTCCTGAATGGATTATTGAATTTGTATTTCTAAAAGCTGGCCTCTGCCTAGTTTCTGCTTGGGGGAGAGGGGCTGGAGCTGGTTTCTGTCTTTTTTTAAGATCTTCTCCATTATTCCGTTGGGGAAATATCTGCCTTTTTAATATTCCCCAAAATATTTCTTTCTCTGGATTCTTCCCACAATGGCTTTTGAGACACGAAGCCCCTTCCAGGATATAAGGTTATGCCTCTTCTCCTCCTTAACAGGGAGAGCCTGACTACCATTTGTGCTATGTTTAATACTCTGGGCTACCAGATTTGAGCTGCAAAAAGCCAAATGACCACTAATGACAGCAAAGAAGTACAGATAGCTGGAATCTCTGTTGCCACCTTGTGGCTATTTGGATTTTTGCAGTCTAGATCCGATAGCTCTAAAACATTTTGCTTGGACTGTTGTGGGTTGCTGTAGGGATGCCTTTGATGAGTACTTGCAATGCAATTTATCCCGAAATGAAGTTAATACTTGGTTGGAATCATTCAAATGGAATACATCTCACTAGTTTTTTTAAAAAAATTCTATTGCTCTTGGCCTGTTTTTAGGCCTGGTTTTGGCATCATAAGGACCACATTCTTCCACACAGATCTGCACAAGCAGATGCTTTTTTCACCAGGTCCCTATACCATTGGAGAGGAGATGTTTATGACCAGCAAACGTTTGTCAGAACCAAGTAGGTGTTCGTTTAGAATATTCTGCCTCAGTGTATATGGAGAATTTCCACTGGCCCAGAATCTAATTCTGCATACAAACTGGCTTCAAGGCCAATAAGTTTAATTTTGTTTTAAGGCTGCACTATAACTTACAATATTGTGCAATGTTTGCTCATTTATATTTTTGGGCTGAAGAATAAGACAGTGAATGCCCTCAATAAACGAATGCAAAATCACATAACGACAATGATTATAATATAAAAATCTGTGTTACAGACCGCTTCCTTTTTTCAGAATGATTGTTTTCAGAATTTCCTGTGGAAAGGCAATGACATTAAACAAGTTAAATCTGGATATGATCTGAACTCCTATAAATAGGAAACATAAAAGATGTTCCCAAGAGATTTTTTTTTCCAGCTCCAGGTGCTTGAATCTTGATGAGAAAGAGAAGTCGTCCTTGACATAATACCTGTATAGCAGAATAACCATGTTTAGAGCAATATACTTGCAACTTACTGGATCTACAGAACCAATTATGCCAGAGGGCTGTTGCCTACACATCCTTCTTTGAGAGCATCTAAGAACCATCTGGTGGGTCACTCTCATTAACGCTCCCAATCTGGGCTCTGTCTTGAGACTGATGCCACCACCGATGCAGGCAGTGCATGCTAGGGAAGGGCACCAAGCATTAGAGGGCAGAATTGTATCTATTATACAATCTGACTGCACTTTCTAATGGAGGCTGCTGCCCTCAAGTGTGAGGGTGGCACTGGTATTTTTACAATTTAGTTATTTTATCTTAAAAGTATGTTATAATGCACTTCATGATAAATTGGACTGAGAAACCCCTATCTATCTATCTATCTATCTATCTATCTATCTATCTATCTATCTATCTATCTATCTATCTATCTATCTATCTATCTATCTATCTATCTATCTACCTACCTACCTACCTACCTACCTACCTACCTACCTACCTACTACCTACCTATCATAATCAATAATGAAGAATATGAAGAAATAGCCCTTCTGTCTTTTATCTGAAACAGCTAAAATCTTGGTTGATCCTGTCATAAAACTCATCCAAGTGAGTTTTAAACCCAGGTACAGATTTAGCAACCACAAGTGGGACCAGCAACTTGGTCATTAAGTGAAGTGGTGGCTACGTAGTAGAGCTTATGATCTAATCCAGGGGTCTTCAAACTTGGCCCTTTTATGACTTGTGGACTTCAGCTCCCAGAATTCTTCAGCCAGCTTTCCTGAAGTCCACAAGTCATAAAAGGGCCAAGTTTGAAGATACCTGATCTAATCTCAGCTTTCCTTCGCTTTACAGACCTGCAAAGGTCATAAATGCAAGGATCGGTCGTAAAGTTACTTTTTCATTCTCCCTGTAATTACGAATGACCATCAAATGGGGCAGTCGCTAAATGAGGACTGCTTGTATGTTGCGAATACAACTCCCAGAATTCCCTTCTGCAACACCAATTGGGAATTCTGGGAACTGTAGCCCCAGCCCTTCATGAGGCTATCAGCTTTGGAAAGCTGAATTAATTTCTCTTTGCTGATTTAAAATCCATTTTTTCCGTGGAGCCCAATATTCTTTTTGGCCATGAATGCTAAAATTATGACTCACAACCTATGCTTTGCAATTGGCCTTGGAAGGAAAGAATTAGTCAGAAAATGTTACAGAAGAAATAAGATTGAGAAATTTAAAACTGTAGAAATACCTGAGTGAATAAATTGCTTCCTCCAATCTGTTGCTTTCCCCTTAGGAAATTGAAGAAGTTGCTCATTTCCTGCAAACAAGGGGAAAAAGTAACTTTATTCATAGAAATAGTTCTTTGCATGCCTGCCAGATTTGTCCATACACTGGGAATAAATATAGTGACCAGCCTCACAAATGGGAGCTGAGACTATTTATTCTCAAGCATTTTACACCTGGGAGTATCTGTCTGCTCAATAGTAATTATTTTTGAATTGCAAACAGAAATCTAATCCATAGGTTNATCTATCTATCTATCTATCTATCTATCTATCTATCTATCTATCTATCTATCTATCTATCTATCTATCTATCTATCATAATCAATAATGAAGAATATGAAGAAATAGCCCTTCTGTCTTTTATCTGAAACAGCTAAAATCTTGGTTGATCCTGTCCTAAAACTCATCCAAGTGAGTTTTAAACCCAGGTACAGATAGCCTCCATTTAGCAACCACAAGTGGGACCAGCAACTTGATCATTAAGTGAAGTGGTGGCTACGTAGTAGAGCTTATGATCTAATCCAGGGGTCTTCAAACTTGGCCCTTTTATGACGTGTGGACTTCAGCTCCCAGAATTCCTCAGCCAGCTTGCCTGAAGTCCACAAGTCATAAAAGGGCCAAGTTTGAAGATACCTGATCTAACCTCAGCTTTCCTTTGCTTTACAGACCTGCAAGGTCATAAATGCAAGGATCGGTCATAACATTACTTTTTCATTCTCCCTGTAATTACGAATGGCCATCAAATGGGGCAGTCGCTAAATGAGGACTGCTTGTATGTTGCGAATACAACTCCCAGAATTCCCTTCTGCAACACCAATTGGGAATTCTGGGAACTGTAGCCCCAGCCCTTCATGAGGCTATCAGCTTTGGAAAGCTGAATTAATTTCTCTTTGCTGATTTAAAATCCATTTTTTTCCGTGGAGCCCAATATTCTTTTTGGCCATGAATGCTAAAATTATGACTCACAACCTATGGTTTGCAATTTGCCTTGGAAGGAAAGAATTAGTCAGAAAATGTTACAGAAGAAATAAGATTGAGAAATTTAAAACTGTAGAAATACCTGAGTGAATAAATTGCTTCCTCCAATCTGTTGCTTTCCCCTTAGGAAATTGAAGAAGTTGCTCATTTCCTGCAAACAGGGGGAAAAAGTAACTTTATTCATAGAAATAGTTCTTTGCATGCCTGCCAGATTTGTCCATACACTGGGAATAAATATAGTGACCAGCCTCACAAATGGGAGCTGAGACTATTTATTCTCAAGCATTTTACACCTGGGAGTATCTGTCTGCTCAATAGTAATTATTTTTGAATTGCAAACAGAAATCTAATCCATAGGTTAGCATTTGTCATGTTAGCTGGAAGTCACATATTCTCTAATGCAACCAAATCCATATTGAACTCATTAACCACTTAAGGAATTTCCTAATTTGACAAGATATAGTAAAGTAATAAATATTAGATTAAAAGTAATATCAAAGTGCACAGTCCAGGGTCTAATCAAAGTAAGCACTTCAAAACCTCAAGATTAATATAATAATTCTTGGTCCTTGCAGTATATGTAGAATTGCCCTCTATCCTGTTCCAAATGAAATCATTGAGAGAGTTAATTATAGAACTTCATTCTGTCTAAATTGAAATTGATGGGATTAAACAATCCTTGATTTTGGCTGGATTGTCCAAACATTCCATTTTCCCCTATTAAGCAAGTGGCAAGAGTGAAAAACCTCTGCAGGTTTGTTTGTTTTACAGTTTGTACGTGAAGTTTCAACTTTTCTTTATGGTGTGGTATCTAACAAATATCCTAAAGGAGTTCAAAAGTGCTAAATCTGAATGCTTAAAATTAATAACATGATTTTAGACATTTTAACAAAGGACTGCCATATTTCACAGCATCTTATATGTGTGAAAATTTGTAATGCATCATGGGGTGGAAGATGGGAGGTTGATACCCAACTGCAAGGTTTTATTCGCCAAAACTAGGGGTAAGGTGGTAAGGTGATGTGTTTGCTCTCCAGAGTTTATCTGTCTCTCAGTGTTAGAAAAGCACAAAACATATTTCATCAACTCTGGGATTTTCCAGTCAAATCCAAACCGAAATGTACCCAAGATTAACCCAGACTCTGGTCTGTTTGTACATCAGAATGTTATAAACCCAAGCATATTTAAAAGCTTGCACGTCTAAAGCTTGCAGACAAAACTGCCAGCCAACTAGCAGTTGCTTTTACTGGCCCCAAACTGAAGATGTAGAACTGTTAGCCAATCATTGTTTGCTTGCCAACCAATAACTGACCGTCTTATTCTACCTCCTCAAAGCTGTGCCTCAATGCACATCCATTTCCCCCTCTTCATAAAAATAAAAGAAAATAAATTACTAGCATTCTTGCATATTTCTGTGCTTAGCATAGCGGCAAACATCCACTGCATTCAACAACGGATGGAAACTAATCAAGGAGAGAAGCAACCTAGAACTAAGGAGAAACTTCCTGACAGTTAGAACAATTAACCAGTGGAACAACCTGCCTCCAGAAGCAGTGAATGCTCCAACACTGGAAGTTTTTAAGAAGAGACTGGACAGTCATTTATCTGAAATGGTATAGGGTTTCCTGCCTGAGCAGGGGGTTGGACTAGATGACCTCCAAGGTCCCTTCCAACTTTATTATTATTATTATTATTATTATTATTATTATTATTATTATTATTATTATTATTATTATTTCTTTTTCTGCTATACTGGAAGTTTTGAATTTGGGCTCCTTTATATGAGTAGTTCTTGACTTACAACAGTTTGTTTAGTGACCATTCGAAGTTACAATGGCACTGGAAAAAGTGACATGACCATTTTTCATTTTTACAACCATTGCAGGATCCCCATGGTCACGTGATCAAAATTCAGACGCTTGGCAACTGTTTCATATTTATGACGGGTGATCCCCTTTTGCTACCATCTCACAAACAAAGTTAATGGGGAAACCAGATTCACCTTACAACCAGGTTACTAACTTAAGAACTGCAGTGATTCACTTAACAACTGTGGCAGGAAAGGTTGTAAAATGGGGCAAAACTCACTTAACAAATGTCTCAGCAAAAGAAAATTTGGGCTCGGTTGTGGCCGTAATTCGAGAACTACCTGTATAACTTCAGTGTGGCACCTTAGGACCTGAGACATGTGGAGAGCATTCCCTCTAGCAAAAACACAAAGTAGCTTATCAAGTATGAAGCTGGGACATCTTGCCAATTCTGAAGTTGTATTCATTATCTTGACCCCACATTTCCTTTTACTGGCCCAAGGACAGACCAAAATTGTTTCCAATCCAAGCCACTTCTTGCAACATTTATTGAGCAATGGAGGACTCATCTCATCTCATTCTCAGGACCAAATCGACTTTAGGTCTGAAATACCTTTGTGCATTTAGACCAAATCTGAAAAATGTGACTTTGGGACCAGATCTTTAAATTAAGAATGACTGAAATCTAAAATATAGGAAATTTGCTTATATGCAGAGTGGGCATAAGAGTGAATCTTAATATTTTACTAAAAATTGAGTCCTTGGCATAATGATTAGATCTCACTGAATTAATTTACAAATAAAATGTGTATGGTTCTAAGGGCCAGCTCACATTCTCATTTTGCAATAAGTTATGGATATCCACATACAAGAAACAAGGTCAGTACCTTGGTTGTTTAAAAGCTCAGTCCATGAAAAATCAGGAAAGAAATGCCTTTCTCTTATTAGGTGTTGTATAAAGGGAAATATTCATTTAATATGCATATGCAAATCAGGTGAAAGGTGCTTTACTGAAACTTCTCTATTAACACTAAACTCAAATACTTATCTTGTATTATTTCAAGCATTCCCTTTCAGTTTGCCAGGTTAAAAAATTCAATATATTTTTCCAAACAAAAAGTATATCCAGTGATGTTTTTATTGGGTGAGGGGTGCAGAGTTCTTTAGCTTAACACATCTACAAGTAGAGGAGGGATTGTGTGTGAATGTACAGCCTTTCATCCTATCAGCATTCTGTATTTCAATGTACTTACAGGATTAGAATTAGGGTTAGGGTTCCTGAAACTGACTACAATCTGTTATAGTCCAGCTGTCAGGCGCGAAAGCCCAGGTCCACATATGAAGGTTCAATTAAACTGACTTATTGCTAAAGCCAATACATCGGAATCTTCTCAACTATCGCTGGACACCTGGTTAATATTACATAAGGGCCAATGGGACCCAAGGAGGGGTTGGACGTAGTTCGCTTATCTCTATGTTATGATTCTAGACTGGTCCCCCTTTTCACTCTGCCCCCAGGTTCTGCCATTCCTTCTCCTACACCAGCAAGCTTAACACAGCTAGTTTGAGAAATCAAGATGGATGTCCTTTTACATGCCTTCATATTTTTTATATTTTATTGATGACTTTTATCTTGAAAATATTTGACCATCTAACATAAGCTGAATTGACTCACTGGAAGAACAACTGTAACAACAATATGAAGATTCCTAGCACCCATTCAAATACAGACACAGAAAACAACCTTCCAATTTTTGTTGATGTTTGGAACTCTGTTAATTGTTGATGTAAGTGTCAAAGCAGTAATGGAGTTCATCTTGATGTTATCTATGTAGTTGATCATATCTTTGAACAAATTATATATTTAATGCAACAAGAGGTAAAATGATTAAATGCAAGACTGGCAATCTTGCACTGAGTGTATTATTTATGCTAATCTATAGTATAGCAAAGAACAATGCAGCTCTCTGTTATGCAAAACTGATATTAATGCGTTACACTAAATTAATACCTAAAAGGTATTTGTTTGGCTCCCAGAGCGTATGACCCCATAATGTCCTCTTTCTATGACCAAGTTACTTCCAGTTACTCATAGTTCACAGTAAAACAAGCATTTTTTTAATTGGAGATAACCAGTTGTCTCACCCCTACACCATTCTAAAATGTTGAGAGCCTCTCCAAATATCACATTTTAGCCATTCTAGTAGGTAACTCTGGTTGATGGATGGACCCAATTACAGCTGCAATGGGTGCACACTGGAAGACATGAAAGACCAAGTTGGAGCAGATCATCATGGAGAAAATCTATCTAAGGGGTTGCTGAGAGCCAATACCAACTTGATGCACATAGTATAATCAATTTAGTAAGCAAATCCTGTAAGGAGAATGTGGCTTGATAGCTTTTCATTTCTCCACCCATAGCCCTGGTGAAAGCAAATTGGTAAGCAATTGAAAGCTTCTTTACATTAGATTAAAAAAGTGCCAGTTTGACTTTTAAATAAATAAATATTTCTGTGTGGATTGGGGTTGAGAGATTTTGTCACTGGGAATTTTGCAAGACCTGGGGCAACCCAAGACTGATTTTCATTTTCTCTCTTATGGTATAGAAGAGAGTAAGGAAGATGGTCATGATGGAAATATGCAAGAACTATTATCTAGAGAAAAGGGTCAAAACAAGTTCGGAGAAATGATGTAATTTTGGAATGACTCAGGCAGCCCCTACTCTGATTCACTCGAGTATAAAAGGAGGTAGGAGATCCAACACAATCAGATTTTGTTATTATCACCAACCTCAATAAAAGTGGTTTTAGCCTTCCTGTGTAATTGATTTCCTTCTTTGGTCTACCTAGTGGAGCTAAGGAACTAAGAGGTTAATGTCTGTGGAGATTTGCAGTCATCCAGGTTATAATTGTCCCAAAGATGCCTTTTTCTTCAAAAGGCTACTGGACTGTTTTTTCTTGAGGAGGAAGAAGAAAATAATTGGCTTTTCATCCAAAAAGCTTCATCAGTTCAGATGGCAGGAGGATGAAAGGCTAGGTTCTGTTAGGATGGTGGTGGTGCTGGGAAATGGAAGGATTGTATTTCTTTGCAGTCATCTGGTCATTAGCACTCTCTCTGAGAGCTGTTGAAGCCACTTGTGCCTTCAGGGTCACCTAAATCAGGGTTCAATTGGTTGTGGAATCTTCTTGGAACCACTGCAAGGATTGTGTTGAAACTGAAGATAGGTGGTGTCTTATTCCTCCCCCTCTGTTGAGAGAGGAGTGTTCAATCCTAACTTAGATGGATTCTTTTACCCCTCTTTCAAACCAATGGTCCTTTCTATCCTAACATAAGTTGATGGCAGTGAAGGTAGTTGTAAGTTACTTTCAAATGTTTTTAAGATCCGAGGAGGGAAAATGGAGGTGTAGAAGTTCTCAGAGTGCTGCCAATCACCCAATTATTTATTGTTCAGTTTTAAATTGCATCTTTGACATTCTCTGAATGCCAACAGTTCCAGGAAGTAGGAAGTAATTACTATTTAAATGACTATTTTAATACAATGAAAGTACCAACTAGGACTAATTGTTTTGATAAACCTCAGAAAAATATTTGAAGGAATATTCGGATAACAGGAATTCAACTGGTAGCTTGTAGCCAATATTGGCTCCGGTTCTATTTATTTTCTAAGGCCACAACTGGACTAACTGAAGAATCTCTTGGTCCTGGTTATTCATAGTGCTGGTTGCTGGTCTGATAAGATGTGCCAACTTTCTTTGGTTTACACTATGCCATAAGTAGATTATGCAGGACATATTAAGGGCCTATCTGTTTTCACTGGTCTTGCTCCAGAATGAAAGTGTATGTGGTGTCCGTGTATACAACACTATAATTATTCCCCTGTTGAAAGAATTTCTTGGCATCTGTGGCTTTAAATGTGTGGCTTCGGAGCGGTTACAAAATCTTTGCCTTGAAAGCAGATTTGTTTGTATTCGCAGGAATGGCTAATTCCTGCATGCTTTCTAGTACCGCAAAGCCCTTTGCCCTTATTTAGTGATATTCCTAGAAAAAGTGCTGACGGACTTGTATTCTTCTGTTAGTTGATTTAGGAAGGTTGTCTGAGGCTCAACTGCAGGCAACAGCATAGATCTGTGATCAGAATTCCAGATATCTTTTTAGAGCTTAAAATTTTTTTGGGGAAGAGATGACTGGGACTGGGGTCCCCATATGATAAAAAGAGGCTGAATACTTTGAGGACAGAGAATAAAAAAGACAGAGAAGCATGAAAGAACTTAAGAAAAAGCTGCACTGGGGAATATCTTTCTGCCAGCATGCAGAAGATGATCCAGAGAAAGTTGGGGGAACATGCAGAAGGGGTTGAGAGAGTGAGCTTCACAGGGTTTGATGAAGCAAATGGGGCTGAGAAGAAACTCACCGTGTAATCAAGTATCTGATGTGGCTAAAGTATTGGGCCATTTGGATATAGCCAAAAGATTGAGGGAGTTTTATCTTCAAAAACAATCCACTTTTCGACCTTTAATAAATTAGGGAGCTTCTGTATGGTGCTCATACATCAGATCTGTGACCCTGCACACCCTCATTTCTTTTTTGGCAGCTGCTGCAGTGATTGATTGCCTCACAAGAGGAATAACTCTTTTTGGCTGGGAACCTGGCCTCGGCAAAGTCCAGGTCTGATAGGTGACCTGGGTGAAATTGACATGCTCCTGTCAGTTCCGGCTTTTCTTTGGCAAGGGAAATTGAGGGAGGAAGAGAGTTTGATGCTGCAGGGCCTGAACCAGATCGGGGCAGGGTAGAGAATTTTATTCTTTGTTCTCTGCATTTTACGTCAGTAGAAGTGAAAGCAGTCATGAATCACTGGTGGTGAAAGGATGCTGTGGAAGTGCAATAAAGGATATGGCCAGTACTGGCCTCTCTGAGGAGAAGTTTTCTTCCCTCCCTGCAATTCCAAATTTGGAAAACAAAACATTAGAAGAGTGAATAATAGGAATTAAAGGTGTAGGCCTGGAAAACATTGAGATAATGTCAGGGGCATTCACACAAAAGGGCTGATATGTGTTGGCCAGTCAGAAAACACCCACTTAATAGAATACAATAGAATTCTTTATTGGCCAAGTATGGTTGGACACACAAGGAATTTGTCTCCGGTGCGCAAGCTCTCAGTGTACATACAAGTAATAGTGAGCAGGGGGTTGGACTAGATGACCTCCAAGGTCCCTTCCAACTTTATTATTATTATTATTATTATTATTATTATTATTATTATTATTATTATTATTCATGATCATAAACAACATAAAATACATTCATCATAAATCATAAAATACAACATTTCATCATAAATCACAAGATGGAACACTTAGTGATAGTCATAGGATACTAGCTAAGCAACAACATAAATCATACTGGGATACAATATAAATTGTAAGATACAAGCAATAAAGTTATAGTCATAAGAAGATAAGGATAAGGATAGGTAATAGGAAAGATGAGGAGAATAATAGTAATACAGCTTTACACTCAGTAGTTTGACAGTGATGTAAGAATTAGTTGTTAGGCAGAGTGGTGGCATGGGGGGGAAAAACTCTCCTTATGTCTAGTCGTTCTGGTGTGCAATGCCCTAGTGTCGTCTTGAGAGAAGAAGTTGAAATAGTTTATGTGTTCAGGATGTGAGGGGTCTGTAGATATAATCACAGCCCTCTTTCTTGCTTGTGCAGGATACAAGTCCTCATTGGAAGGCAATTGCTTTTTTCTGCAGTTGTTAACTATCCGTTGAAGTCTATGTCTGCCTTGTTTGGTTGCAGTTCCAAACCAGACAGTTACAGAGGTGCAAATGACAATAATTGTAGAACTGTGTCAGCAGCTCCTTGGGCAGTCTGAGCTTTCTGAGTTGGCACAGGAAGAACATTCTTTGTTGTGCTTTTTTGATGACATTTTTGATGTAAGGTGTCCATTTTAAAACTTGAGATATTATAGAACCTAGAAACTTGAAGGTCTCTACTGATGATATTGTGTTGTCTAGTATTATAAGAGGTGGTAGAATAGTAGGTAAAAGTAGTCCACATTTCCTTCCATCCTCCAAAGCTTTCTTTTTCACTTCAACTAACTTATCTCCCCCCCAAGTTAATTGTTGTATTGCATTATCAAATACAAACAACACATTATAGAATATAGGTAATAATTGAGTACAGTGGTATTTATACAATGAAAATTGGAAACTGTTAACACTTCGATTAATTAGATAAATTTAATCTTTAAAGATGAGAAAAAAAGTTTTATATCAATGTTAAATATGATACTTAGCTGGCAGGGAAGACACATGATCTAAGTCTTCCCCCCTCCCCACTAGGTTGGTGGGCACACTTCCAAGTACAGAACTGGGCTATAATTACCCATGGGGGTGGCTCACTGAGTAGAGAAGATCTTCACCCCCAGGCTGTGCATCATCTTGGTTTTTAGCTTTTCTATTCAGTTTTTCTAATTTTGTTTCTGGTACTTTTTTACTTTGTATTATATTGCAAGCTACACAGAGACACTGTATCAGTGAAATGGGCAGCACAGAAATTCAATAAACAAATACATATTTTTAAGGATACCTCTGTGGCTTATGTGGGTCTCAGAGTCATTATTTTAAATAAAGTTGATAGTAGAAAGTGGCATTTGTTTTCCCTAAAAGCTTTGGTTTCCTTCCTTCCTTCCTTCCTTCCTTCCTTCCTTCCTTCCTTCCTTCCTTCCTTCCTTCCTTCCTTCCTTCCTTCCTTCCTTCCTTCCTTCTTCTGAAATTTAGGAGCCTGATAGGCAAAAAGGGAGGTATCATGTTTGGGTTGAGGAAAAAAATAGAAGTACTTTGAGCTCCTGAACAAAATGTGAGATATAACTCTTAGAACTAAGGAGAAACTTCCTGACAGTTAGAACAATTAACCAGTGGAACAACCTGTCCCCAGAAGCGGTGAATGCTCCAACACTGGAAGTTTTTAAGAAGAGACTGGACAGCCATTTGTCCGAAATGGTATAGGGTTTCCTGCCTGAGCAGGGGGTTGGAATAGATGACCTCCAAGGTCCCTTCCAACTTTATTATTATTATTATTATTATTATTATTATTATTATTATTATTATTATTATTATTATTATTATTATTATTATTATTATTATCCCACCATCTTGCTGATTATTAGGGAACACCTGTTCCATTAATAATTATTTTAATTTTAAAGCCTTTATGACCTGTACTTCATCTTGAATGGCTTCTAAGTGGCTTAAAACCTAAGATCTGTCTCCAGTCAAAATGGATAGACACATCCACATAGCTTTCCTACATTTTCTTATTCTGGGATTTCTTTTTCAGGAAAAAATAAATCTAAAATGTCCAAACAACCATGACTTTTCCTTATACTAATTAGATTAATAAAAAATGGCACCTTCAGATTTATCATTGAATGTGACATGACCCAAAGGTAAAAAAAAAGGGGAAGAGGAAGAGAAAGAGAAAGAGGGGAAAATCTGAGAATGTTCCTTAAAAATAGAACATCTTCAAAGAGGAACGGTCAACCGTTTTGCCAACCTGCATTAAACTTAAGAGATTCTCAGCTCCAGGTTCCTTCAGGGGCATTCTGCCTCTAACAAAGACTAAACTTTGTCTCGCTTAATCTGTTTGGGAGGGTCTCAATTCGACTGTTTCCTCTTCCTCTTTGAGTCTAAGCCAAACAGGATAATTTGTTATGTTAAAGTATTAGAGCAGGTTTCCCCAAGTTCCACATAAAATAGAGGAAGGAAGGAGACATTGAGTTCCATCTTTCATTGTGATTTGCCAGGTTGCCACTCTTTTGTATGAGCATCTGTTTTCCATTGTATTGTATCACAATATTGGTATTGGCTACCATACAAAACTGTATAATAGATAGGAAACACTTCTTCAAAGTATATATTTTACTATAACAGCATAATTGCCAGCCAATGCAATTTGGAAAATAGCACATGTTTTTTCATCTCCTTTTAATTTTCCACTCTCTTCACTTTCTTTTGACATTTCAAACCTATTGTAACTGATACCCCTGATTAAAAGTGTAATATATGCAAACATTTAATCCTTAGTCTTTTTACACCTACATTTATTGTTGTCGCTATACTTCAAACTAGCCAACAGAGAGCTAAACATAATGATAATGATAATGATGATGATGATGATGATGATCATCATCATCATCTAAATTAAGCCAGAACATCTAAATGAGATGGATGCTTTAATAAACTCTTTTTTAAAATGGTATGCTCCATTAATATATTTCGTATTTGTGTTCTGGCCTTAGTCATGGAAACTCATGAGGGGATTTTAAGCCAATCATTATCTTAGAATCATTTTCATGTACTCCTAATCACATCATAAACCTACCCTGATAACTATTTTATATGCTATGACCTCATGGTATTGCCTTCATTTCATCTCAAGCCCACAACTGAGGTAGCTGTCCTCAGCTGTCTCAGTTTTAAAGTAGTGTCCCTGTTATCTTCAGATATGATTTTTACTGCAGTCTAGTATACATATAAATTATATGATTGATGATGTGATCAATGGTTGAGATCTAGCCATAGCTGTTTTAAGTGGTCCTGGACATCTCTTTCCCCTTGACGGCCATTTTGGCTGAGACTATAGGACAGACTAGCCATCTGGTTTCTGCAGAGGCATCTGGCCAAGAAATGGCTGATCAGTGTTTTCTGAAGTGATTGTCAGACTTTTTTATATATGCAGTTTTGCCACTTTTTCTACTACTTCTGTTATCACTTTGATAGGAGCAGTACCATTTTGCCTACTGTGTGTATTAAGTGACATGCTGCCCACAGCATCATTCATTTGCAGCAATTGTTGTGAGTGGACCTCATTTGTTCTTGACTGCTCCCTCTCACTTCAATCTGGACCTGTGACCTGTCAGCTGGGCTATTTTTTGAACCTGGCTTTAGCCCTCTTTCAAAAGAGAGCTAAATCTGTGCTTATAAGCAGTCTGTTAGACAACAGGCACAGAAAACCTCAGTGCCTGCAGCCTGTTACCAAACAATAGGTGGCTAAACTAACTGATAAAAGTCTTCACCTAGGCTTCTCCAAACTTGTCCATCCCATAGTAAGGAAAGCATTCAGCAGCTGTTTCTCTTGTAACAGGGTGGGTGGGGATCAAAACTATGGGTTTTTTTTAAAAACTTTTTTTTTCTCCTATTCAATTATGTCTGATTTTCAGAGATTGCCTGGGCAGGTCCCTGCAGTTATCTTAAACATTTTTTTTACAGAAGTAGTTTGCTATTTCCTCTTTCCTAGGGCTGAGAGAAAGTGACTGGCCCAAGGTCACCCAGCTGGCTTTGTGCCTAAGGCAGGACTAGATCTCAAGGACTCCACGTTTCTAGCCTGATGTCTTAACCACTTCACCAAACTGGCTCTCTTTCTTTAATACATAAGTAACAGTATCAATGGTACTTAACAGTAAAAAAAACTAATTCTTAAGTAAATAATACTTCCTGTATTATAATAGCAAAAACATAATCACTTGCTGTCCTCGTTACTGACGTAGCCTGGGCAGCACAGTTTATTTTGAATTTCTTTTCTACTGGCTCACAGACAAGAATATACATTAAATCATTCTTTGTTCTTGACACTTCTACAGGGACTTTCTGATGATTCTAAGTCACGTGTACACCTGTATTATCACATGATATCTGATGGTTGGGGTTTTTTTGAGTGGTTGTTTTTGGCTGAGGTTTATTTAAAAGAAGTGTGTGTTTCCTACAACTCAGTCCACCAGTGGAGCTAGCTTGTAATCCAATTTCCCACTGACAGGAGCTCTTGACTCTTTCGGTCTTCCAGGTGTGGGGACTACCTGCCACTATCCTAAAAAGGCATCATTGTCTTTGGAGTGCTGCAGAAAATTGTGGCAAAATGGTTTGTTTCACAGCAGCACGGATGGGATGAGACAGAAGACTAGGATATGCTGTAATTTTCTTTTTTCATATAGAAGGAGGTTCTTGTTCCAGAACTAGTAGAAGCAAAGACAGGGCACTGATTTTATCTCCTCTTTCCCAATGGCTGAGCTCTGGTTGACCTACTACAGCGATCATTTCATGTTCTCAGTGTTTCAAGTGTGGCTGAAGGAAGGGACTTTCAATCACTTCCAAACTGTTCTGTAGGAAAATGGGAACTGAAAAGGGTGGCCCTGTGAAAGTCCCTTATCTTTCATTCAGCTGGTATTGCTGAATGATTCTTATTTGCATTTGTCAGAGTACATTTTCCATCGACTGGGCCAGTGACAGGAAGGTGGTCTGGGAAAGCCCTTTTCTCTCTGGGCTTAGCATAGTAACAAGCTCCTGCTTGAACACTAGTTAATTATAGCTAACTGCCAACTGATGAGCTGATTAAAGTACTTGATTATTTAGAACAATGGACTGGGCTAGCAAATATTTGACACCTGAATCTAGATGCTATTGGTAGGCTGCCAACACTGTGGATAGACATTCTAAGAGGGAGATATTTTAATGAAGCTGCTGCTGTTGTTTGATCATTAAGTGGAGTTATCTTCTACCACTGTAGCAACTGTGTCACACGAGCTCTGTCTACATGCTTCCATCTAGGGAAGTCATTTTGCTAAGTGAATGAAGGAAAGGGCTATCTTATTGGAACTCGATTTAAGATTGTGGCTGATGCTTGTGAGTTGGTCAGGAAAGGCTTGATTTCTCTGCCAAACTTGCCTACAGTAATTAATTGATGCAAATTTCATTAACCATCATGAGCTTTGTCAAGGGGTGTTCCAGAATTATTTAAAGGAAAAGACTCCAAAGTGTGCAAGACCAACCATTGGGGTGCAGGAAAACAAAATATTAGAATCCCTCTTTACATTCCTTTATTTTGTTGAAAGAAAAATCTTCCGGTCCAGTCCAAGCTAGGAATAAGAAAATGGAGACTGCTTTAGGAAAGGTCCATTTTATTGAATTGCCAGAAACTTCAGTGACACAGCATGTGTTTCTGGAGCAGCTGACAAAATGGAGCTGGGAATGGTGGGTTTTTATACCTTCTTGGGCTTTTGTGTTTGGGGTTGTTCCTGTGGCATTGTATTTGAGGCTCTTCCTGTTCCTGTAGCATGAACTTTGACCTGAGGTTGAGTGTGCCCTTTTGGTATTCTAATGGTGGTGGGTTAATGTTATTGTGTCCTAAAGGTCATGTCTTTAGATTTTGGGTGGTGGATATAGATTTTAGGGGTCTTTGTCTTTCTAATCCAATCAGCTCCAAGATTCCTGGCCTCAGTCTTCCTGAATGAATAACCAAATCTGCATTTCTAAAAGCTGGTTTCTACTTGGGGGTATTAAGAAAAACTGGGCCTGCTTTTCTGTCTTTAAGATCCTTTGTGGAAATAAAATATTCTGCCTTTTTAAATATTCCCCCAAATATTTCCTTTTGGGGGGGGGAGGGCTGACTTCCCACAATCTAAAAAAACTGAAAAACAGAGCTATACTAAATATATAGAATATAGAAAATAAAATGTATTCTTGGGTTATGTTTCATAATGTATAATAGTACATGTGTGTAATTTATAAATTAATATACATAATTAGGAAGTACATGATGAAAACCCTTGCAGATTGTGTTTGTTCATACTTTTATATCAGAGAATCCTGTTGTTATCCTCCCTGAAGGAATTTTAATACTATGGAGCTTCCACAATCAAGAAATAATAAAAAATAATTTTACTTTTCATACCATGATGAGCATTTCTAATTAGGCATTGGAAATGTAAAGCCAGGAATTTATTTTTAAAAAATTGGCATAAGCTAGAAATCACATTATGAAGGTTAGCATGAATAAATGAAAATTGGATGATTTACTATTAGCTAATTAACTCTTGCACAAAAATTTAAAGACAATTATCACTCCAACATAACTTCTAGCAATTACATTGAACCATCTGTGTGGTTTTCTAGGGAATGTTACAAAACAGGTTTGCCATTGCCAATTTCTGAATTTTATTTCAAACTTTCTAGGCTAGTCTACAATATGGTATTTTTTATTAGTTCCTTACCTAGGCACTTATCTGGCCTAACTTGATATAACTTCTGAGCCTAAACAACTCCACTCAAACACTATTGCTTACTGAAATAGGCATTCTCTTGGGTCATTGTTGGTTTACCTTAGTGTTTTATTCTTTTTTCTAAGTTGATTGTTTCATTGCATCATAACTGCAAATAAAGCATTATAAAATACAAATGATAACGGAATGCAGTGGTATTTATCCAACAGAAACTAGAAAATATTAATACTATAAAGTTTAAGTACAGTGCACCTTGAAACTCAAGGGAAGTTTAAATATAATTTCAAAAGTGTTAATGAACATAAGGTTGCCTAAATTATACAATTAATGCTAAGTATCACATTAATTTTGATGGTCTCATTCTTGTTCAGCTCAATTTAAAAAAAAAAGTTTACAGTAAAAAGGGTTTGTGGGTTTGGACAAATTTCTCCAAATGTACATATTCATGTCTGCAATTCTGCCTACTGTACATTCATTTGGGGCAACAAAATAACTAATGTAAGTTGTATATTCATTCATGAACAGTGTTGGCACAAAATGTTCTTTAACATACACTATTGCTGTTTCTACTGAGGAATTGCTTTGCTAAATTCAGAGAACTACAAATTTAGAAGAATAGCTGAGTTTCAGTTCATGTTCTGTTTTGCATACAAAATGGAAACTAAATTAATTTCACCCTTTCCTATTCTTACACAGCTTCTTATTTGCCCACTTCAAAGGATAAGGGGTGTCACGAGAGCTTTTGATTGAGGTCTTGACTTTCAAGCTCTCCGCTGTTGCCCAAACGACATTTTCTCTGCAAACGAAGGATGAGCGAATCTCAAAATGTCCAATTATTTTAACAAAGTGGCTTCTCATTGTGTATCATTAGGGGTGAAGGGGGAGATATAAAAAGACTCATTACGTAACTCCCACCAAAGCTAATAGAATTAAGGAGATTAATTTAGTCTTGAGGGCAACAATCAGGCTGAAAAATCTTGTGACAACAGGCTCTGTCATGAATACATTCTTGTAGAGCAGGCAAAACAACTTATCTATTTTCAGCAGTCCCAGAACCTCAAGAGAAATGGAGTAGTTTACAGCCTAATCCCCACAGAGCTTTATTCTCAAAAAAAAAAAAAAGAAGTTATTTTGATTTACCCATGCATTGGATTGCAGTTTTACTCTCAGATTATGGAAGCAACATAATCCGTTCTTTACTTCTGCCTTCTATGTTTGCTATAGAAATGGCCTCATATGGAGGCTTACTCGAGGTATTAAAACTTTAATTAAAAGCCTCTTCAAAAAGATTATCTTCACAAGGTCTTTTTAGAAAGCCAAAACAGAGGTTAAGTCATTAGCTCCATGGGAAGCACTTTCCCCCCCCCAAAGGATTACCGAGAATAGCTCGTTCTTGAGATGTTACCAGGATATCTAGGCAAATCTCAACAGATTACCTCAATTAATGTGTGGAAGATCGTGAAGAAGACTCCCTCTTAACTAGCCGAGATCTAAGCTATGCAGGTTCATGGCAACGGAAGTCTATGGTCTTATCGCTTTATTCACCTTTCAATGTTTGTTAGCTGAAGTAGTGATCTCACTTTGCCAAACTGTAGACTGGTTCTACATATACTCTTATCCGTATTGCTTCCTGTTCCTTTTCTATGTGTGGATTTCTGTTTATACACTTATAAATGATATTTATAGTTCTATGTCCGCTCAAGTAAGAGGAGTGCTAAGCACTATTAGCAGTACAAAGAAGAGCCTTGCCAGGAAGATGAACAGCATATACATTTCATAAATAAATAAACAGAGGGATCCATGCTATTCTTCTATAAGCACATGGATCCCTACTTGTTGTAGATATTGCTGGAAGATATCACATCCTTCAATTCCAGTGATACGAATGGGTCTCCATGAACATTTCACATTCTATATACAGGTAGCGCCCAACTTACAACCATTTGTTTAGTGGTCATTCGAAGTTACAACAGCACTGAAGAAAGTGACATGACTGGTCCTATTATGACCATGGCAGTATCCCGATGGTCACGTGATCAAAATTTGGTGGCTTGGCAACTGGCATGTATTTACTAGAGTTGCACCTTCCTAGGGTAATGTGATCATCATTTGCGACCTCCCCATCCGGCTTCTGATAAGCAAAGTCAATACCGATTCACTTAATGACTGTGTGATTCACTTAACAACTGCAGTGATTCATTTCACAACCATGGCAAAAGTCACAAAATTGGATGCAACTCCCTTAACTATCGTCTTGCTTAGCTACAGAAATTCTGATTCCAACTGTGGTTGGAATTGTCCCCATTCAGGAAAAGCTGTTTTCAGGATATAAGTTAAGCAATGGTAACTTTTAAGGTATTGGTGCAGATTGTAAAAAAAGTCTCAATTTACAGGTAGTCCTTGACTTACAACCACAATTGAGCCCGGAATTTATGTTGCTACGCGAGACATTTGTTAAGTGAGGCTTGCCCCATTTTACGACCTTTCTTGCCACATATTTGTTAAGTGAATCACGGCAGTTGTTAAATTAGTAACACTGTTGTTAAGTGAATCTGGCTTCCCCACTGGCTTTGCTTGTCAGAAAGTTACAAAAGATGGTCACATGACCCTGGGACACTGCAACCGTCATAAATGTGAGTCAGTTGCCAAGCATTCGAATGTAAATCACGAGACCGTGGGGATGCTGCAGCGGTCCTAAGTGTGAAAAATGGTCACTTTTTTCAGCATCATTGTACTGAAAAAGTGGCCATTTTTCACACTTATGACCATTGCAGCATCCCCAGGGTCACGTGATTTACATTCAGACGGTTGGCAACTGGTTCATACTTATGACGGTTGCAGTGTCTCTGGGTCATGTGACCATTTTTTGTAAGTTGAGGAATACCTTTACTTCCTGTATCTCCCAGGAGGATTAGTTCCTTCTAGATCAGGGGTAGGCAACCTTGGCTCTTTTATGACTCGTGGACTTCAACTCCCAGAATTCCACGAGTCATAAAAGAGCCAAGGTTGCCTACCCCTGTTCTAGATTGTATCCAGTGTGTTGTCTTTTTTGTAGAATTTTTGCTGAATTCTCCTTAAGTCATGTGAATAGGCTTTCCCTTTTGCCTCAGGGAACGTATCATACACTTGTGTCTTTATACAGATATGGATTCCATCCAAATACTGTAAGCTGGAGAAGCAGACATAGCTGGAGCAAGGCACATTTCTTCTAAGATACAATGAACTGGGCTTAAAGTCTGCTTTAATTGTAACACATAATCATTGTTATCTGAAAGCTTTAAAATAAACATTTTAACTAGAGTAACCTTCTTCAGCTCCCTTGAGGAACTAATGGGGATTAGTTAAGATATTCTCAAACTAAACTGCCTGAAGCCAAATAAAAACACCCTGAAAACATATATAAGATACTTTCAGCCTTCCTGAACCACCCAGCATCCAGATGCCTGAGACTAAAATGCTCATCATGCTGTGCTGATAAAGAGATGGGAGTTGTAGTCCCACACATCTGGAAGCCACCCAGTGGGAAAAGGCTACTTTTAATTTAAACCGGTGTTATTTAAAAAAAGGCTAATCTTTTACAAATCTGGCTAAAATGATTTTAATCAAAATACTTTCTCAGCACTAAACTTTCAATTTTGATTTCATGCATTACTATATATCTGTGTTGGAAGTAACCACCTGGCCTATTGAAAGGCATGTCTTTGATCCCATTCCAGAGTTGAGGTCTAGCAGATTTAAGAGAGCCGTGATCCAAAAGAAACCCTTGGGAAAATAATCGTTCCTAAGCGGATCTACAAAGCTGTGTTGTTCTTCTCCAACCCAGCGCCCTCTGATACATCGGTCTGCAGTTTCCAGATTCCCCAGTCTATTAGTAATTCAGGTGGGGAAGTCTGGAAGTTACATTCCCAACAGATATGGGAGCACCTGGCTGGGGAGGCTGCCTCACCGTCCCTGATTTCCCAACGCTAAGTGTGAAGCAATGTTATGATTTCATTTATTGGTGTGAACGTCTGAAACTCAGGGTACTCAGCCAGCTTGGCGGTGAGCTCAGGTATTTGGGTGGGGAGAACTTCCATTTCAATGGGTCATTTTAAAGCTCTTCCTCCTGGCTCAGTCCCACAGTGCACAAACAGGAGCGCCCGGGCTCCTGAGGAAGTGGGCTGATCAACTGTCTGACCCACTGCAGGGAAAGGTGTCTCTGGGATGGTGTTGATATTAAAACAAACACAAAACGAGAGACGGGAAGCGTGAGAGAGGAAATAAACATGGGTGTGTGCTCGTGGAGACAGGGAGGGGCAAAGTGCTTATGTTCACTGCTGATCCAGGACTCTTGCAGATTAGAACCCATTTGCATGGCAGCCTGCAGGCCGTCTGTGGACAAAGCGCCAGGATTCGCCTTTCTCTTGGCACCTGCAAAGAGGCCCATTTTTCCAAAGTGAGGCCTAACAGGAAGAAGGAAGGTCTAGTGCAGGGGTCTTCAAACTTGGCCCTTTTATGACTTGTGGACTTCAACTGCCAGAATTCCTCAGCCAGGCATGCTGGCAGAGGAATTCTGGGAGTTGAAGTCCACAAGTCATAAAAGGGCCAAGTTTGAAGACCCCTGGTCTAGTGGTTAAGGCACCAGGAGAGAAAGCAAGAAACCACGAGTTCAAGTCCTGCCTCAGCCATGAAAGCCAGCTGGGTGACTTTGAACCAGTCGTTCTCTCTCAGCCCAACTCACCTCATAGGGTTGTTGTTGTTGTGGGGAAAATAGGAGGAGAAAGGAGTATAGTGCGTGTTCCCTGCCTTGAGTTATTTGTAAAAATAATGGATGCGGGACATACCGTATATATAAATGAGTAAACGAACATGAGGAAGAGCCACTAAGAAGACAACAATCAGATTAAAAAAAATATCTGAATCCAGACAAGAACTGTAGCCCAAGAAAATGTCTCAGACAAGACCTCCTAGTTCTTAAGAAGAAAAAAGCACCGGGAGGAGGGAAAGGCATTCAGACCTGCAAGTTTATGTTATGATAACCTTACAATAAAAGTAGTAGCCGTTTGATTTCCTAGTCTGGTCTATCTCAAGCAGCTTACACTAGTCTTATTGGGACTTTCCGCTTATTCACACTTATTTGTTGTACGTGCAGGTTTTTCTAGCAGTCATTGGTAGTGATGTGAGGAGGGGATGGCAATGAGAATCCAGACTGCAGTCCTAGCCCTTTCCTTCTCATGTTGCATTTCTGATAGAAACACTGCTACTTCTGGAGCTATGATCTTCAAAGCAAGAAGATCACCACCATTAACTAGAATACACTTACTTATATCAAAGCCCAGTCCAAAATGCTGTGGGTATCTATGGCTGGTCTTTCAAGTCCTGAAATGTCAGGTTTATGAGAAATTTAAATAGGTGCCTCACAAAGGAGGAGAGACTTCTTTGCGTACAGAACTCTAAGTCTCCAGATTAACAAAACATAACTGCTACATCCACACAACATGCTGTTATCAACTCTGGGCTGCAAACATTCCAACGGCAACAGCAAGATATGGAAAATAACTTATGCTGGTCAGAGTTTTGTGGTCCAGATCTAGTAGCTTTGTGACTATATACATAAACCATAATGATTTTGTTAACCTGACATATAAAGCCAATCATTCTTGCTGTACAACTAATTATTCCCCAATATTTTAGAATAGACCGATGTTGTATGATCTCAGCCTTTAGAAAATAGCATTCTTCAGGAAATGGATAATATAAGTTATATAGCTCTGTATTTCCATCATGGCAACTTTAAGATGCATGGACTGCTGACTGAGGAATTCTGGGAGTTGAAGTCCATGCAACTTAAAAGTGTCCATGGCTGGGAAAGACCGGATCACAGGATGTATTTGTTAATTTTGGAATACATGAGGAGGCAAGTGCAATGTGAGGTAGGAAGTGCATATTGTTATGATAGTTCATAGTTTTTAAGCAGCTGGAGTGATCCAAAGGGAGGCTCTCTCGGAAGATAGATTTTAATAGGTTTAACCTTCCCGAAGAGGTTCCATAAAAACAATTTTGCAGGTTGCCAAATTCAACGGCAGAGACAAAGGATCGGAAAAAATCAGCTGAAGCAACACCTATTATCTTGTCTCACTTGGCACCTTCTTTTTGTAGGAATGTGGAATGTCAAAGGTTTGTTTTTACTGAAAACAGTTTTCGTGTGAAGGGGAATGAATTTTCCCCTCGTTTTGAGGGTAGTATCTTTTTGTTGGTGTACTGGGCAGTAATGATGGGAGACACGCCCTAGCTAGCTTCATGGAAAGTTGGATGTTTTTACAACTCTTGTATTTGATGATGAAGTTGGGTGTAGCTCCCCACTAAGGCAGAGTGAGTGATCTGCCATAAACAGTATCCACTTGCGTTTCATGCCAAGGTTCACCATTCCCAAAGGTCTCTATCTAGCAAAAATTATAAGCCTCAACTTCCTCTCCCCAACAAAGGTAGGGAATCTCTTACAACCATTGCCAACCTGGTATTTTTGGACTTCCTGTTGCCCTGCAATTAGGGGGGGGGGGTGTTCAATGCTTCATTAGAGCTGGACAATCTTTTGACATCTAGATAAAAACCATCAAAAAACCATCAAGGGGAGGCCTCTAAAGATAACAAGATATGGGGCAAACTGTGACATGTTGAAAGTTTATGGAGATTCTCAATCATCCAGGTCATGGTTGTTCCAAAGGTGCTTTTTCAAAAGGCAACTGGATTTTTCTTGTTTTTTTTCCCTTGAAAATATTTCACTTCTCATTAAGAAGCTTCTTCAGTTATGACTGAATGGTGGGGAACAGAAAGATTTTCTTTGCAGTCATCTGGTCGTAAGCACTCTGAAGCACTCAGTTGCTAGCTCTCTGACATGTTGACTTTCTTAAGAGATCTAAGAGCATTAAGCCTGAATATAGTATTAAGCTTGATCCATTTTTTTTAAAAAAAATAGTTGAGAATTTATGCCACTGGATTTGTTTTCTGCACTTGCAAAATTGAGCCTGCAAGTTACCCATTCTATTTGTACTTCTCCAGTGCCACCCTCATTCAACAAACTGCAGTTCCCAGAGCTCTTTGCAGAAAGTCATGATAGTTAAAGCTGCTATTAAAATGATATCGCTTTGTGTACCTTGGCAGCCACGGAATAGGAAAATGAGAAATCTTTCAGTTCATAGAAAAAGAAGCTTGCCTGGAGATGCCTTGGCATACCCCACCCCATTCTCTCCACCCTCCTCCTCTCCCTCGCCTTGGGAATTGCTTATAGTGGGGTGTTTTTTTTCAAGTTTTTCATTACTTTAGAGAACATTCAACAGTCTAGTCTGGAAAATACCCTTGTAGCAAGCTGCCTTGGCACCAGTGGACAGGCTTCAATTGAAAGGCTCAATATTTGCATGCAGAATCACGTGACAGGTATCAAGAGCTAGCACCTGAATAGGCCCATAGCTAAAGTTTACTCTGGGGATTCCCTTTGAAAAAGCGGCTTTGAAAATGGCTGTGTGAATTCTCCACAATGTTCTTGTGTTGCCTTGCTACAGAGCACTATGTGGGAAATCTTTGAGCAGCTAGGGCCTAATTTGGGGGGGAGGAGGTTAAGCAATGGGTAGAGCAATGATGTAAAATGACTGCGACCCCATTATGCATATAGGAAACCCATGAAGCACCTTTCTATTTCCCAAATTTGTGGATGGGAGTTGAGTTTGTTATCTGTTTATCTGTTATTTGTTTCTTCATTGTAATAAGCCTATTTTGGGAATATAATTTATGTGTATTTCCAGGCTTGGCAATGCAATTGGAGCCCCTGATTTTGATAGTTGAAATGAAAAACAGTTCTGCGATCTGCAAAGAAAACATTTTGAAGGTTGTAGGCTGCCATTTCTTGTTTTAGAAGATGGCCAGAAAAATCTTAGAAAAATCAGATCTCTTTGGCCAACATGTCATTAAAGAGAAACCATTACAGGTAGTCCTCAACTTACAACAATTCATTTAGTGACTGTTCGAAGTTACGCCGACACTGAAAAAAGCGAATTATGAATATTTTTCACACTCACGACTGTTGTAGCATCCCCACGGTCATATGGTCAAAATTCAGATATTTGGCAACTGGTTCATATTTATGACTGTTGCAGTGCCCCGGGATCATGTCATCCCCTTTTGTGACCTGACAAGCAAAGTCAATGGGGAAGCCAGATTCATTTAACTACCATGTTACTAACTTAACAACTGCAGTGATTTGTTTTAACAACTGTAGCAAGAAAGGTTGTAAAATAGGGCAAAATTCACTTAACAACTGTCTCTCTTAGCAACAGAAATTTTGGGCACAATTATAGTCATAAGTAGAGGACTACCTGTATATGAAAAGGAGCGATGGGAGCATTATATAGATATAGGGGTGCATAAAAACTTAGTATGCAGAATATTATATTTATTAATTTACTACTTTAGCCTCCTCTAATCCAGTGACCAGGGTGTTAGAAACAATAAAAAATAAGACTTGTCTCTATATTACATATTGCCTTAGTCTCCTTTCCGTTCTTAGGTTCTTTGAAAAACAAGAGTCATGCATATTGAGAGGAGCAATGGTTAAGTATGAATAAATGCTCTATGTGGGATGAAGCTGTTCCTGATCAGTAGAATCCAAGGTCAAGGATATGAGTCCAAGGGAAGAGTAGCTTGCTGGAAGGTCATGAAATAGAAGGCAGTGGGCAGACAATGTTCAAGTAATGAGTAGCCTTGAATTGCAGACCTGCTGTTGCCTTATGACTCATCAACTTCAAGGCATTGTAGATCTTCTTCCATAGAGAAGTTGACTTGGACAATGATAAACAAATCTGGAGTCAGATGAGACCTATGTGAGTTGGGTTATCCCAGAGAAGCACACCTCCATTCTAAAACAAGCTTCCTTATGAGAAACACTTGAGTTGCTTTTTTGTCCTTTGCAATCAAGCAAAATACAATTTACTTCCAAGAAGTTTAGATGTCATTTTAGTCCTACTGGCTGATTTATAGTTCCTTTTTTTTAAAAAAAACCCAACAGTTTAATCTTATGCATCCCTTCTCAGAAATAAATGAAATTGAGCTCATGGATTACTTCCTGTAATTGTGCTGAGATCATTGTATAACTTTAACATAAGATGGTACTGAGTGTTGTTTTTTATTACGATCTTAATTTGGCTTTGTAAATCATGTTGAAGAATGGTGTAAAAATAAATAGCATAATTAGCCAGATCAAATAGTTTCCAAATAGCCAAATAAGCTGCTGTATCTAAGCAGCTGAAAACAGAATGATTACATCATGGAACCAGAATACTTTTATACTTAGAAAACAAAAAGGGAAATGGAACAAAGTGGATGGCCTAGCAAAGAAAATACAAATGATGTGTCCTCTCTAAGACGACAGGCCTAATTGGAAGGTATGATGAAAATTCTGTTGAAATAAATGCTGTGCTGATGGTCTGACAAGGATTATGACAGTTGGGACCAAGACATAAAAAAGGTTAGGACTAAAAAAATGGTGATGCATAATCTATATAAATAAAAATGTAAATGTTCGTTTGTTCAAAATCTTAAATCTCCGAAAGTTCTTCACCGATTGCTTTGAAATTTTGACACAACGTTGCATTCGAATACGCGCGTGTTTTTATATACCTACTATTATATAGATGTCACACCTGTGACAGGTAAAAACATGCTTTTTTTGAAAAACAGCGCCATCTGTTG